>NC_133482.1:18116362-18135222 GCF_025370935.1 Choristoneura fumiferana
CATGATTTAATTTGTTTGTACATTTTTCATTTTTATATTTAATTTTGACACTAAATAATAAAGTTACATATGAATGGATATAAAAATGACACTAATTTAATATAATAATTGATTGAAACTTCGGGTGACATCGCATTTCGACTGAGATCCGACTTTTCCCGATGGAAAACCATTATATAACCATTATGTTATACTAATGACTTTCACTTTGAAAAGGTTCCATGGTGGCTCATAAATTGAAGTCCTTGACTGCCTACCTACTACATACGTAGAGCTTGTCTAAGCTAAGAGGACGCATGCCTCACTCAACTAAATCAGTTCATTATGACTAGTAATACAGCAATCTCACTAATCCCCGTTGGACTCAGGCGGTTAATGTAAATATTTGCTGTCTAATTAGTTAAAATTAACTGATTTAGTTGAGTGAGGCACGCGTAATCTTAGTTTAGACAAGCTCTACATCTGTAGCATTTTTATGATAGTTCGTACATTAGAAGTGACTGTGATCGTAACCATTTCAAAATTCCCAGTAATGGATCCCGACTGGTGAAGTCTAAATTACTTAACACAGTGCTACTAGACTAGATTTTTCGGTTAGTTTATTGGAGTTCTGATTTTTTATCGTAGGCGACAAGCTATCAACATCAACCTGTCACTATAGTACCGTTTTCTAAAATTGCTAAAAGTGGCTCCGAAGCGGTAACGTTTCGTGTGCTCTGCCTACACAGGCGTGTGTGTGTGTGTGTGTGTGTGTGTGTGTGTGTGTGTGTGTGTGTGTGTGTGTATGTGTGTGATATTTTTTATCTCATAGGTACCTACAAGAAGGAAAAAGAAGAAGAACTGACGATTTAGCGAGTTTCTGGCAATCAGTGGATGCAAGTGCTGAGTTGTCGTTCATTGTGGCTTCCTAAGGGGGAGGCCTTTGTTCAGCAGTGGACCTCTTCCGGCTGATGATGATGAATGAGAACGCATCTTAAAATTTCCCCAAATGCGATCCTAACATAGAGCGCCGACACTGCAATAATCAAACGCTAATCGTCTCATTAGAGCGAAAGCACTCCAGAAGCTCAGCGCTTAATTAAAAATTTGCCGACGGGCGGTAAGTAGGACGTTATCGCCCTGGTCGATCGAGTATGTTGTAAAGGCGCGTCAGTTCGTTTATTTTGTTGTTCGTGTAGTCCTGCTTTTTTTTATTCGACTGGATGGAAAACGAGCAAGTGGTTCTCCTGATGGTAAGAGATAACCACAGCCATAGACACTGCAACACCAGGGGGATTGCAGATGCGTTGCCGACCTAGAGGCCTAAGATGGGATACCTCAAGTGCTAGTAATTTCACGGCTGTCTTACTCTCCACGCCGAAACACAACAGTGCAAAAAACGGCTGGACAGATTTAAATAAAATTTAGTGTAAAAGCTGGACTTCTAAACGAAGCTTCTGGATGGATTACAACACATCCATACCATCCATTACAACACATACACTTCATCTCATTTTTGTGTATACCTACAATTATATATATTTATAACATTGCAAGTTGAGTAAAAGCTTGTATAAATCAATATTTTATTACCCGACTGCCCGAAGGAAGGAGGGCTATGTTTTTCGAATGGTAATGGGTCCCAACTGTTGAACTTTAAATTATAGCAACTTGATAGAGCTCTAGACCATTAGACTTACTTTCTTCTTTTTATTTTTTTATTTATTATTATTTTTGTCTTCTAACAAAACTCATATCGTTATTATTTTAAACAACAGAATGTAAAATTAAATTGTTTCGTTATGATTTTGAAGCATTAAGTAAGACAACACTGTTTTAGCGGCCAAACCGATAGCGGCATATTTACAACCCGCCGCTAACTTTTAATTACGCGCTCTGCTTCTGGAGTGCCCTCGCTTTAATGAGACGAGTCACGTTCGATTATTGTCGAGTGTCGACACAGTTTGGAAAAGCTCGAGGGGATAGTAGATTGAACATTTTTATTTGGATAGGGTCAATTCAAATCAAAAAAATTATTCAGTAAGTAGGCCGCAATAGGCAATAGGCGCAATTTACACGTATTTTTTTTAAACTACCAGCGCTTTCGAAAGACCATCACTGCCAAGAAAAATGCGACGCATAAAACTTCGCAGTATTTTTTTCAAAATAAATAATTACAATGTTACAATGTATGGGTGTATTGTTATTGTATTTTTTCAAGATAAACGGAACCCTAATAAGACCACTCGTCGTTCGTCTGTCCATCAGTCACGGTCAAGACCCTTTTTCTCAGCAATGCGTGGAGGTATATTTTTACGTTATATCTATTCTATTTTTATTATTATAGTTTTCGAGATACAGCCCTTTGGCATGGCAGACTTAGCTTTAGCTTAGGCGGGATGTAGACTGCAACTACCCTTAATAGACATCCAAGAGGAGAGGGGGAGAGGCGTTTTTAACCCCCAACGCAATTTCCGTTTATATGTCTGTTTGTGGCATCGTAGAGCGCTCAAACATATAAACCAATTTCAATGCGGTGTTTTCAATATAAAAGCATGTGTCCTTGTAGTAGTTCTTAACTATATGGACATACATACATACATAACATACATAAAATCAAGCCTCTTTCAAACCGGGGTAGGCAGAGACCTACTACTTGCTACTTTCCTACGCTTCCTCTAACATTCATCAATCTTCAAGCTACAAGTATAATGTGATCGTACATCAAGCTATATTATGTTAAAAAAAATTGCAGATTAAACTATGACATAACTAATGTACAGGGTTTTTCAACTTTTCTATGTTGGTTAGATTATGTTATAATGTTGACTCATACAAAAAAAAGTTGCTATAAAGGTTCCTGTTTCCTTTTGAGTAATTAAACCCTAATAATATCGCTCCGTACATACAAAGACGTAAAAAAATATAAACTTGTAATCATAACAAAAACATGTCAGAACATCCGATACGGGCGTTGCAACTATGTTGCGAAGTTTTTACAACGTGTTTGTTTTCTCCTGCATTTATGCATGTTTATAAGAAGCTAGGTTTTAAGGTTCCATATCCAAAGAGTGACAAATTTAACCTTATTTTTGTCATTACTATTGTTCGTCTGTCCGTTGTAAAATTTAAATTACAAAGACAGTTGAAATTTATAAATAATTTTTGATTTGCAATGCATTTTCATACAAAAATTGTGGGTATTAAAATTAGAGTATTTGTTGTTGACATGTAATTATGAATAAAGTCAAAAAATACGGTAAGAACTTTCATAGTAGATTGTTCAACAGGGGACTAAAACAAGTCATAATAACACGAGATGTATAATAAAATGAATTAATCCTTAATATAAATAAATAAATAAATATCACGAAACAATTCACAACAATTGACCTAGTCCCAAAGTAAGCTTAGCAAAGCTTGCGTTATGGGTACTAAGCCACGGATTAATATAATTAAATAGATATGGATACTTACTTAAATACATATTAAACACCCAAGACCCTAAAACAAACATTCATATAATTGAATAGATTCATATTATGATAAATAGTTTTTATTTTATATTTTTGCAAAGTTGTCATTTTGAGGTTACCACGTCTAAAAATCCTCCATTCACAAACACCGTGTTGGCTGTTTAGGGGTTCCCAATGTAAATTAAACAAAATACTTTAATCCCTAGAGAATAAAAAGGAGCTTTAGTCCCGGTATGCTGAGACTAAAGTAACATTTTAAGAGCATGAGAAGTGAAAAACTTATTTGCTTGCTTTTTAATTTATACGAAAACCCTCAGTGCAGAAGTCCGACTCGAGCTAGATCGATGTTTCATTCATCTAATAAGACCTATCCTATTTAGAGCTAAGAACAGGACTACTCCTCCACTTGTTTATCCATTACCAGTAGGTACGCAACAATTGACATTCAAATAAGTAACAATTTTTTCTAAAACAATTTTTTTTAGACAATATATACTTTACACAAAAACATATCCCAGGTGCACAAGGTCTGCGCATGCAATTAGTGTAATTTCAATACCAACTTTTTTAGTACATTGTGTCTTAAGGGCGGTAAATAAGGAATTACGAACGAGAGTCTATTAGATCGATGTTCGCAATTCTAGTACCACCCGTGCGACATACAATGTTTTTCATCATATTTGCGAGTAAAATAGTATATTTGTAAAAGAAAAACTAATATTTTTTTAAAAATTGCCGATACCGCTGATTGCGCTCTTGGCAGCGCCAGCTCCCCGCCGTCCTCCCACTCCCCTCCGCAGCATGTGTATGGCGAGCGTGTGCAGCGCGCGCACGGAGCAGCAGCACGCCATGCAGTAACAACTCATTGACCGACCTTGGGCTTCATGGCATGAAAATTAGTACGGGCAATGACTCATTTACCGACCACGGGTTTCATGACAAGCACATTAAGGTCGAGGGTTTTATTTGGGGGGTTGCACCAAGGTAGCCTGCATGTCATGACACTGTTTACGAGCAAGTGTGATGAAAAATAATTAACTTAAAACTAGATACTAATGAAGAGAGGATTTCAATATTTGTGTATTATACAACATTATTTGAATTTTTCTATTAACTTTGTATTTCGTATTCAATATACTTAATAGTGTAGGTCGGTACATCATAATTTAGACAAATTTCAAATTATAAGAATTTAAATCAAAAACGAAGTCGTCAAAGGTAAATAATGAAAATAATGTTAAAATATGAATAAAACATCAATAAAAACAATCGCGCCTTTCTCGCAATCGAAGTGAAAAATAGTGCTTTCACCTCGAGACTAAAAGTCAATACATATTGTTACAAACATAATCTCAACTGTCGTACAGATATAACTTTCAACTCCCCCCTATACTTAATTATCCATAGAAATTAGATACCCTATCGTCCGCCATCCCCGCAGGCCGGTCGGATATAAACAAAAAAAATGGTCAAGTGCGTGTCAGAAACATCATTTAGGGTTCGATACAGCTGATAGTTACTGTAAATACTAGGTATACTATTTTATAAGTCACTTGGAGTTAAATAAAATAGAAGACATACAGGTATGTCAAAAAATCTCTGTTCTATAATTTAACCCATATTAAGGCTAGTGATTAATAATAATAATATGATACAATTTGAAAAACGTTTAAAATTGAAAAAAAACGTTTTTTGTGGAAGTTGAGCCACACGAAGACTATTTATATCCATCCATTTTTTTTATTGCATCGTATTAATAATAAGTAGCCTTAATATGGGTTAAATTATAGTAAGTACAGGATTTTTTAACATCCTGTACATTATTATAATGATATAACTCGTATTATTTTTCAAGTTAAATTACATGACTTGTTTTCTCCAAATCCTGCCAAAAGAGCTCTGCTGTTGACAGTTCTCTCATTAGCAACTTATTTTAGGGCTCTACATTACTTTAATATTTAGGGTTCCGTACCTAAAAAAAGGAAAAACGAACCCTTATAGGATCTTATAGGATCACTTTGTTGTCCGTCTGTCAGTCTGGCTGCTAAACATTTTTCTCTGGAACGCGTAGAGGTATCAAGTTGAAATTAACACCTAATACTTATACCTGCGGCCCCTTAGAGCTGTAAAAAAATAAAGCTTCTAAGTTAACGCAATCAAAAGATACGGTCATTTGAGCCTTATTTTTCATACATTTCACAATGGAATCAAAACCTATAGGGTACTTCCCGTAGACCTAAAATCATGAAATTTGGCAAGAAGGGAGGTCTTACAGCACAAGTAATAACACTAATTTGTTGCTCCATCACAAAAAATATACTCTCGGCACTCTCTGCGTAGATTAAGGTGGCGTAGTGGTAACGCGTGGACTAGGTACGGTGCACGAAGCCCCGAGTTCGAATCATAGCTTAGAATAGTATTTTTTTTTGTGTTTTCTTTTATTTTTTTTCTTTTTCTTTTGTGTTAAATATTTTATACTTACCTATTTTAGATATTGTGTTAAATATTTAAGTGGAAAAAAAACAATAGCATAAATCCAGCGACATAAAACGGGAAAAATCCTCGAGACTCCATCAACGATTTATTTACATACAAACTTGTACTGAACCCTCGGTGCGCGAGTCCGACTCGCACTTGACTGTTTTTTTAAATATTTATTTATTTATTTCCAATTTAAAAAAATGTATAAAAATAAAAATGACTTTCTGTCAAGTTTCTTGCGGCGCATTCTTCTTGGCAATGATGGTCTTTCCTTTTTTTTAAATTTATTTATACAAAGAAGAAAAGTTCACAATAAGAGTAGCATGAAGCGAACTAAAACCGAATACGGTGTATCTGTCGCTGGTAGCTTAAAAAAGTGACATATATAACTATAATAATCCTTTGTGGCCCAACTTGGTTATTTTTTTATTAAATTTTACTTTTTTAGGATGTCACTATCCAAGTATCCAGTCCAACTAAAGCAGCGATGTGAACATAAATTCATTCACCGATGATGTTTCTCATATAATATATCCAATGAAAATTCTATAAAGGATCATTTATCCCCCTTTATTTTAAAAAGTTTTTTTTTGTATTTATAATAACTAAAACTAGTATGGCTATGGAACCCTGGGCCCGAACAAAGTCAAGCAAAAAGCTTTTTCATCTGAGATTGACGGGTCTTGGCGGCCTGTTATTTTACTAGGCAGTTGTCTCACCGCCGGCGAGAAAACGATTGGCTATCGACTATTTTCTCGCTCAAGGAACGAACAAAAGATATAAGATCCTGTGTGGGTAAAAGAGACATATATATTAATAGTTGATCGCTGGCGGTTCACACTGCCGGCGAGAACTCGCTCTTACATCTTTTGTCGCAGCGACAAGAGCTATAAAACTCGCTGAGCTATAAAACTAGCTCAGCGATACTCGCTCAGCGCTATTAGCTTGGGGCCGCCCGGCTCGAGCGAGTGGAGCGAGTAATCGCCCGTCGTGCTTGAACACTCGCTTTTCACTGCTCGCCCACTCGTTTCTAGTTACTCGCTCTGCTCGCTTCTCGCTCATCGTCGGCGGTGGGACAAGTGCCTTACTGCAAGCGGGAGTGCACGCTTTGTACTTTGTGCAGAGTAATACGTACTTTCTGCTGCATTTGAGATGCCATTGACAGGTTATGTGGTGCAACGGAGAATATTTAATTATAAAATCAAGTTCATTTAATACAAAAAAGTATAGACATATGACCAGAAAAATTAGGCTGTTCAAACGCTCGAATTATCGCCCGGGTGCATTTCCGCGCTGGATAGTGTTGCCAATAATAATTGATTGGTATCTCGGCGGCCGATCTTAAAAGCCGATCACGAAATTCCCAGCCATATCATGAAATGGCGCTATTTCATGAATTGGCTAAAGGACATCCGCCATATCGTTCAAAACTCACCGTTTAACGATTTGCATCATGAAATTCCTAGGCATATCATGAAACGCTGCTATATCGGTTCTTCGCTCGCTCGGCTCGTGCGTTGTGATCTCAATTCATACACCACCTCGCTTCGCTCGTCGTACCTTTTTTTTGGCATACCAAAGTATCACGATGTGCCCGGTATACACACACAAACATCACGCCTGTATTCCCAACGGGGTAGGCAGAGCACACGAAACGTTAACGCTTCAGAGCCCGGTATAGAGCTAGGAATATCGACGAATGCGTTGCTCTAGTCGATCCGCTTATTGTTTCTCAGACACATCGTGATATGCCTGGCCAACTTTGAGGCATATCATGAAATGGCGCCATTTCACGATATGCCTAGGATTTTACGATCGGCCGCAGACAGATAACCTCCTGTGTTTTGTCATAAAGTTACTAAGGTAATCACAATACAACAAATTACTCGCCCAACAACTTCACAACTCATTTTAAATGCTCAATTTATCGCAACAATCTCCCACAAGCCAGCGCCACGGGAGGACAGTAAATATCTCGCAACATTTTACACTAACGTGACATAATTCAACAACTTTTCTCGTTCTAACATAAATATAAATTTCAGTTAAGAGACACACAGAAGCGGGACGGAAGATGTAACGTCGACTGGAGGGACAGAGATAACTGAGCCGTTTGTATAGTTTCCGCAGCAATTTATTTTTAACTTATTGTGAGAAGATGTGTTGCGAGTAAACGGGTAGATGAAAAAGTAAGTAAGAAAAAGATACTTACAAACAAGAATTTTATAAGTGTTCGTACAAAAACTGCGGTACGTAGTAGGTAAAATAAAAACTTACAGGGTACTTCCCTAGCTACCCAGGTTAAGGTTCTTCGATTTAGGTACATCCTGTTTCTCAATGTCATTTGTTAGTTTCATACGTTTCTTGTACTAAAATGAGTTATATATAAATACATACAGAGTTTTAATAAAATAACTGAAAGTAATTAGAACATGAAACTATCGTGAGACTCACTCATATTAAATATAATGACCCGGATAACTCGTGCTGCGTCATCGGTGTATGTGAACGTACCTTTACAGAGCGATGTTGTTAGTGTTGTGTGCTACCCTACATTTGACAGTTGTAATGATGATGAAAACGCGGGTAGTTGTGCACCGGTGTCAGTTTCGTCGGGTAGTCGCGCGAGCAGAGCGGCGGCGGAGCGCAGTCGTGTTGCTCAGAGGACGAAGGGCTACGAAATAGCCCGAAACATGTCGAGCTAAACTCGATTTAAGACGTGAGTTATCCGGGTCAATATATTTAATATGAAAGTAATTAGCTCAAAATCGAGAGCAGAATTCTTTTCACCTCTTCTTTCTGTCACACGGTGTAGTATGAATATAGAAATAGACGGCTGCAAGACAAATCGTGCAAGTTGTATTACATTGCGAGGCCGTAAAGCCAACGAGTTTGTAGTGGTCAATCGAGCGCCGCAATGTAATGCAACTTGCACGATTTCTTAAGCTTTATTGTATTTACGGGTCAAATCTTGCAAGTTAAATTTGACCCACTTCTAGTAGTCGGATTGTCTTGAAATTTGGCATACTTATGTAAATTGCGTGACAATTGTCTCCTCATGACGGAACTCTTCAACGGTTCATAGCATCGACTGGAAATTTGGTATGCAAATGTAGTTTGGGTGACAATGCAAGTACAGTCAACAAAAAGTACAGTCAGCAAAAAAGCTTGTATTAAAAAATATTTTTTTACCAAAAAATGTTTTCTTGCAAGTCTAAACTCGGCTTTAGACAATACGGCCTCTATATTATAGTCTGTGCACTATAGTTACAGTAGCTAGTCCTGGAAGCGGCACTCCATCGATATGAAAACCGCATCCGGGCGTCGTGCGCTCTATTTATCAGACGGGCTTACATCAGAAAGCAATTTATTCCACTCCCTAGAGACCACACGTTTGTGAGGGACACAGATACAGTAGGCTAATTGTGCCACAGTTTTGAATAATAAAAATGTCAAGTAAAAACTGAAAATAAGAATTAATATTAAATGGTATTGTAACGGATAACTCACGTCTTAAGCCGAGTTTAGCTCGACATGTTTCGGGCTATTTCGTAGCCTTTCTTCTCAGGACTTCTTTTTTTTATTTAAGACGTGAGTTCTCCGTTACAATATCATTTAATATGAGTGAGTCTCACGGTAGTTTCATGTTCAAAATAAGAATCAATATTGAAAATAGTCAGAAGAACTCCTAAGACACTAACATTCCTAAGAAGGAACTCTATATTTCGATCATTGTCTAGGTCAGACATTTTCAACCGGTATGCCGCATATACTTTCAGGTGTGCTGCGATTGCCGCGAAGTGTATGCTGCATTGAAATCATGATTAGCATGAAGAAAACAACTGACGCGTGGTGTGTGCTATTAAAAAGCCTCCGCTGTCCTTACGTTATACATAATTATCCTACTCGCAGTTGGCTATTTTTACTCGAACGTGAAATTTTGATGAACGAAAAGTGTACCGTTAAAACCAAAAGGTTTGAAAACACCTAGGAAGTAGGTAGAGACACGTGCAAAAATATGTATCTATTCGAACCACTCAGAAATATTCTACCACAACCTTATTGCGTCGGAATAGGAGTCTGTGGTACATATTTTTGACGGGTTAGAGAAGTCCATATTTTTGCACTCGAATGTATGTAGATACTATATAGGTAGGTCTATTCGATGCCTGATCTTCCTCCTTAACAAAGTTTTAGTACAACCTATCAAGTATCTCGAGGTCCTATTCTTAATCACAAAAAGCAGCTTTCTTGCTGTCTCCCTCGACAGCTCATTTAAGCCCCGGCCCACTGTCCCCACTTTGGTCCTTCCACTAATTACGCGTTCCCGGAAAGCTATTCCCGGGATCCAAGCTACCTGCGAGTCGTTAGCGCCGGGATTTTTTGCCACTTGGGATAGGATGGGACTTACTGCTTCCATTCCAATAAGGACTTGGCGTGTATTTCTATTTTTGTATAAATGGCGAAATCTAACGTATTAGCAATAGGTAGGTAATAATAAGAACTTGGGTGATCGAACTTCGGTCTTTTAATACAGTATCCTTCCTGTGAAACTCAAACTAAATAAATACAAAAGTTAAAATTAAAATGGTATTGCACGAAAAGAGATATCGATACTAATAAATAAATAAATAAATATCACGGGACAATTCACGCCAATTGACCTAGTCCCAGTTTGCTAGTAGCTTAGCAAAGCTTGTGTTATGGGTACTAAGCAACGGATAAATATAATTATCAATAGTCTATCGAAACACTATTGATAGTGGCCTATCGATCGGCAACACTAGTCGCAACGTCGAGGTAAGTATTACTCGATTGTTTTAGCGTGGTAAGTCCCGTTTGTGGTATTTTTACTATGAGTGAAAATCACGAATGTTTCAAACGTTAGAGTACTTTGTGCGGAACCCTCGGCGCGCGAATGCGACTTGCACTTGGCTGCTTTTTTACATTCCTTTTATCCCTATTAAGCTTACGGAGATTGTGATGGAAATCTCGAAACAGCATTGTATGCCTTAAACCAGTGTCGCCGTGTTACATACAAACCCGACCTTCCATACAAAGTAGTGCTATTGTGGTGTCGCGGCACGACGCGGTGTTTACGCGGTATAAATTGTATGGAACACCATACAATTTCCCTCTTCAATAACTAGAATTGTATGCTTTATGGGAAGGTGAATAGCCTCGCGTGCAAACGGTTTTATGTAACGTCCAGTGGATCAATGGCAGTGGGTTCTTTTAGGGTTCTGTAACCCCTAAGAATATAAAGAAACTGATTTACTCGTTTGCCTCTATTGTAATGTTCCAAAAAATTTTTTTCTTGTACGTAATTTATTGCTCGTACCTATTTTTTTATTCGTTACCAAATTCACTAGTCTAGTAAAGATCTCTTGTTAGATGTCTCTTTTTTGATTTATTGTCCGTCATGTGTATGCACTTATGATTACTTTTATTTCCTATGAAATAAAAATAAACGAGTTCTTCGACGACATGCATTCTATTTAACCTTATTTGCATATTTATTTAATTTGGGGTTCCGGGGGAAATTTGCTATGACGGTGTTATCTGGGCCAACATAATCGATCTAGTTTTGTCTCATCTTTGGGAAAACACGTGTTTTGAAGTTTTCTGCCAAGCTGCCAAGTATTGTTCTGTACAGTCGATCGAAGAAACTATGAATCACGTAACAGGGTGGAACTTTTTTTAATAAATTTTACTGTGACTTCATTGGCAGATGTATGAGATGTGAAGATGATATTAACAGCGTAAAGGTTCCACCCAGTTACGCGATTTAGTTTCCTTGACATTATTGAATATTATACAAAATGAAATGGTAGATGAGGGACATAGAGTCGCGAAGCTGAAATGGGCTTGTGCCGGCCACGTGTGCCGACGACACGACGAACGGTGGAGCAAGCGCGTTTTGGAGTGGAGACCCCGGCTAGGCAAAATAAATGTGGGCAGACCGCCTGCTCGATGGTCCGATGACATTGTGGAGACAGCAGGACCGGTCTGGAAGAGAGAGACAGATAGTCGATCTGGATGGAGAAAGGTTGGAGAGGCGTATGCCCAACGGTGGGCGAAAACGCGCTGAAGAAGAAGAAGAAGAGAAAGTGAAATACTGAACGTGATATAAAATTAGTTTCAAGCTCAGTTATTGCTGGACAATATAATGTATTAACTCGTTTGTAAAAATTAAAATTTGTCTAGTACCTTTGACCAAAGTGGTTTCCATGGTCTGATGATGAAGCAGTTCAGCAGTAACCATTAAATCGTGTTATACATAAAATATATATTTTGTATCATTACTGCTTTCAAATACATATACACATTCCCTTTACACCCGTATTTCCGTCTTCTGTCAAAAAACACACAAAATTGTAAAGACCCTCCGCACCCGCTAAGTCCATAATGACTTAACTCATCACTCATCTGAGTACCTTTAGGACCTTCTCATTGTCGCTCGCTCTTTGTATCGCCGCCCTTGTCACGCCTTTTTATTTTAGATTAATGGTACAAAATATTCTATGGAATTCTGCATGGTGGAATTCTGTTTTTATACTTTTTATGGTTCCTTAACAAAGTGCCCATTGGGACCTTTAAATTAGTTGTCTGTTCGTCTGTCTACAGTTTTGTATCTTTTAAACAGTACTTGGCATTTTTTTTACACAATTAATTAAAAATAAATTAAACTGAAAGTTGTTTTGGTGGTTGAATTTAATTCACTTCTAATCATCAGATTGACGTAAAATGTGATGCGGATTATGTAACTAGGACAGCAATGCAAGCAGTCAGCAAAAATTCCTTACATTAACCAAAAAATAAACTTTAAACAGTTGTTTTTTTTTTAATAAAAACATTTTTAAGAGTTCCGTGTCATGCTCGCTTTTAGAATGGGACGGGGCCATCTCTTGCCGAAGGTGTCGTAAAAGGGACTTATCTGCGTGGTTACTCCGAAATTCGAAAATCTAAGTTCGTGTCGTTCCATCCCTCTTACAATTATACTATTTAATACGAGTAGATACGAACTTCGATTTTCGAAGAATGCAACAGCGCTCTCTATTCGAACTGCAGACTTTACCTCTGCGTTATGGAAGGCAAAGGAAACCCACCACATTATTTTCCCAAGAATGTCATCATGAAGATTCACTGCTCTCCTCAACCGAAGACCACACAACCACTGTGTCAAGAGTATAGCAACTTAGAAGTGACTTTGAATACTTAAGGATATTTACTAAATTCGAAGAATTTTATAGACGACCGGATGGCCAAGTGGTTAGAGAACCTAACTATGAAGCTTGAGGTCCCGGATTCGATTCCCTGCCGGGGCAGATATTTGTATGAATAATACGAATGTTTGCTCAAAGTCAAAGTCAAGTGATTATAGTTTGGGACTAGTTCAATTGGTGTCAAGTGTGCCATGATATTTATTTATTTATTTGTATCCGACCTAAAGAATCTTGTTAAATACGAAGAGACGTGATTCTGTCGGTAAAATTCTACGGAACCCTTCGCGTGTGTGTTTGGCACGCACTTAGCCTATTTTTTTGTTGCTTAATCTATTGAATAAAACATTTATAGCGCTCCCTACTGTTATCTGAAATTTCTCCCTAAAACCGTGTTTTGCAATCTTTTGAAGGAAAAAAAATGTTTTTTTCCTTACAGCGTTAATCTTTCTAAACAAAATGACTAGACCGAAACGAATTGAACATTATCGTATTAAAAATCACAATTCATTGATTGTATGTACCTCTATCTACTCATTTCTATAGGTTGTTACAAAAAATAAATCAATAGCGAAAACGGGGTTAAATGATCCCTTCTCAGGAGTCCTGTTTCAAATGAAAAATCGTAGTTTGATTCTATGGCAAAAGTATCTAAGAAAAAAAAACGGGAAAAAACGATTGTATCGTATAGCTCTTTATTGTACCTACATAAATCACATAAAAAAGATTACGATGACAAACAGATGTGCAAAAGCAAACTTATTCCATAAATGGATCTCACTCAGTTAACTTTTGAACAATGGACAGGATAACAGAAAAGTAGACAGGTCATTTAAAGTTAAAAGAACCCAAAAATTAAGATAAATGAATATAGCCGTAAAAATACACTTACAAAGATATTTGATACACACTATTACATATCGAGTTAATTACCACAAATAATTACGTCGTCCATTGAATCAGGCGTTACTTTTTTTTTATTCGACTGGATGGCAAACCAGCAAGTGGGTCTCCTGATGGTAAGAGATCACCACCGCCCATAAACAACTGCAACACCAGGGGTATTGCAGACGCGTTGCCAACCTAGAGGCCTAAGATGGGATACCTCACGTGCCAGTAATTTCACCGGCTGTCTTACTCTCCACGCCGAAACACAACAGTGCAAGCACTGCTGCTTCACGGCAGGATTAGCGAGCAAGATGGTTAGAAAGAAAGAAAGAAGAAGAAGAAAGAAAATTCACAACACAAAACACAGCAATAGTATTAAGTACAAATAGACAACACGTAGGCAAGTATGTGTCATTGCGGTTGTGAATCGGACACTGGCTCAGCATAATGCTGAAGCGTTAATAATAAACACCCCAGCGCTGATTCAGCCAGCACCGTTTATAATTATTATATAATCATAATCACAAATAATTTATTTGCGAGAATGTAGTATTAAAATGGGAGGTGGTAGATATTATTATAAGTACAGTCCCCCATTGCCGGGCCACCCACAGCCCTATTGTCCGTCCTCCCCCGCAATAGGTAACGATATCTTATCAACACCGTACACGCTGACTCGAGATCTCTCGCAATAAACTTACCTGCCTTTGCTTTACGAGGCACGTTTTATATTTCATTTATTTGCTTTACTACCTTTACTTAGGCCTTCGGCTGAGACGTAACGAAGGAGTCGGTTTTTGCTGGTTTTTTTATCGATTTGCACGAACTAACCTTAATTTTTGTATTTTCTTAAACTATTGTCTATATACTCGTAAACATATACTACTGTCTGTCTATATAGTGTCTATATACGTTAACAATTTATCTTTCTGAGATAATAAGTTTTTGTTAAAACTTTGAACATGAAACTACCGAGAAACTCACTCATGTTTTTTTATTCGACTGGATGGAAAACGTGCAAGTGGGTCTCCTGATGGTAAGAGATCACCACCGCCCATATACATCTGCAATACCAGGGGTATTGCAGATGCGTTGCCAACCTAGAGGCTTGAGATGGGATACCTCACGTCCCAGTAATTTCACCGGCTGTTTTACTCTCCACGCCAAAACTCAACAGTGCAAGCACTGTTGCTTCACGGCAGGATTAGCGAGCAAGATGGTGCTAGCAATCCGGGTGGACCTTGCACAAGGTCCTACCACCTATGTAATAATAAACTCGGATAAGTACATCTAAAAAAAAACCGAAACATGTCGGGCTAAACTCGATTTAATGCGTGAGGTATCCGGGTTGATTTCAAAAGAAAGAAAGAAAATCCACCTATATTGTACTTTCTATGTTTAAGCAAAAAAGTAGGCTACGAGTAACATATTTAGAATTAGCAATTTCTTACGCTGTCACTTAAAAAAAAAACTAATAAATTTCGTTGCCTATTTTTACATCTTACAATAAATTAAAACAGTATTAATTATGAAAAAAAAACACAAGTCCATTAAAAATAAAAATGTGAAAACGGGAGCCAAGTTCGGTATTTAAATTATGCGTGTTTAGGTAGGTATATCGACTTCGTCGATAAAAGAATTCAGATAACCGGCTGCCTATCTAATCAGCGTAAAAATATATCACTGTGTAATAAAAACTATTTCTATTCTAATATATTACGCCAAGATAGACTGGACTAGCTCCACTAGTTTAGACGGCGTGGGCAGTCATTTGCGGGTAAAATAGTTTCAAAATTCTAGATTGACAGACACAAACGCGACGGCATAAAACCAAATTTATACTTGCAGTCATCGTACTCACAAAGATAGTACAGGAGCCGTGTCTAAAAAATGTAATCATATTTTTTATGACGAAAGCTTCACATAAAAGCGAGCCCACCGAGAATATTATTTTTTTCAAGTAACGTTTTATTTACCCTCGCATTTGCTATGTTAAGTAAGCAGGCGATAGGCGACCCTTTTTATCTCAGAGTTGTTTTTTTATTTAATCTTACGCTTTATCCTGGCTCGCATTAATTTGGAATATTAATTCGACTTTGTGGCTTACCGGTTTCGCAGTGGGTTTTGTATAATATTAAAATATTTTGTCTCACAAAAACTTTTCTTCTTTTACGAGTAGCTTTAAACCGAATAGTAGTAGGTAACCCAGTGGTTCAACCTATAGTCTCTCAAGCAAAGGGTCATAGGTTTGAGCCCAGGCTCGCACTTCTGAGTTATTGGAGTTTATTGCGAAATTACATTTCAAATTTACCACAAGCTTACGGTAAATTAAAACATGAGACCTGCGAATAAATTTCAAGAGAAACCTAGCTTTAAGCCAATTTGAAACATAGGATTTATTGTTCAGTCAATTTCAGAAGTAGCGGCTCACTTGTACGTAAATAGTCTAGTTTTAAACAATCCAACTCTTACATTTTATTTTATTCATTAATAAAAAAAATACCTAACCAATAAAAAGTTGGAAAACTTCCCGACATGTCACTTCAAAGTTCAATATTCTCAAAAAACTGCATTCAAATCGGTTCACCCGTTTAAGAGCTACCGTGCCACAGACAGACCAAAAGAGATATATGCCGCCTGAAGCACAGTGCTTGCACTTGTTGTGCGTCGGCGTGGAGAGATAGACAGCCGGCGAATTACTGGCACTTGAGGTATCCCATTTAGGCCTCTGGTTGGCAACGCATCTGCAATACCTGGTGTTGCAGATGTTTATGGCGGTGGTGATTCTCCTTACCATCAGGAAATCACTTGTCGTTTACCTCCAGTCGAATAAAAAAAATTAAAAAAGGTAGTAATACATCGGAAGGAGAGTCAATTTTAACTTGAAATATTTTGACCCGAATTACAAATATATACTTACATACAATACATACAATTGCAAGTTAAATAAAAGCTTGTAATAAAAGACCTAATAAGCTGAGAAACAGCCCGAACTAAACATTTTTTTTCCAATTTGCCAAAAAATAAATAGGTGGACAACCCTAACGCTGCTTCACGGCAGGATTAGCGCAAAAGATAGTCCTCTCGTAGCTTCCAACTGGCTTTAGCATGTAGACTGGACATTAGTTTTATCTAGTGCCACTCTAGCGCACTCGCGGAATTACTGTACATCCGGCTAATAACAGACCCGGAAACCTTTCCAACGGGACCCCTCCCACTTCGCCGATGAAACCCTTTGTTTACCAACCTTTTTGTAACCAGATTACGTCCCCCCGGCCCCACAGGATACGCGCTTCCGTGCGGCCCCTCTGTCCGTCCGTCCGTCGCTGGCTCGGGAACTTCAAAGCGGTGCCACGCTCGATCAGCTGTAATTGGCTGCACGATACTTTTTTTATTGTGTAACTTTATTGGTTTCACTTTAACGACGTTGTAAATGTTTCAAACTTGCGATGCCTTGTAAAAACGGGAATGTTGTTGCTATGTTGTATGTAAGTACATCAGCCATTTTTCCACCCATACCTACAAATAAACATACGGGTCACCTGTGCCCTTAGTGTAAGTTTTCGGTTACAAAATACGTCGCGATCGCGTTCGCGTTAAAATCTCAATTTGTATGGAAACACGAACATCGCAAACGTTCCGCTAGAGGCGCTGTTCGTGTTTCCATATAAATTGAGATTTTAACGAGAACGCGATCGAGACGTATTTTGTAACCGAAAACATACACTAAGGGCACTGATAGTTTGCTTGTTACAAACAAGTTTAGTTAACTAACACTTATTCATACTTATCTGCTATTTTTATAGCTGTATTGTATGTTAAAATAGCTTTTTTTTTAAACGAGGGGGAAAACGAGCAGACGGGTCACCTGATGGAGAGCGATCACCGTCGCCCATGGACACCCGCAACACGAGGGGAATCACAGGTGCGTTGCCGACCCTTTAAGGAATTGGTAGGCTCGTTTTTTAAAGATCCCTAAGTTGTAACGCTCCGGGAATGTTGCCGCTGTAAGCTGATTCCAGATCTTAAATTCACTTAATTCAGTTTATTGCACTTCAAGTATTTTGATATATTTTTGCCGGTAAATTTGTAATTGTCATTGCATGCCTCCTTGGGGTGAGAGAGATCTGTAATACAGGTACCCACCTAGTTCAGACTCCAGTCTCTCGCAAAATTCTTCATGTTTGAAACTTGCGTAAACAAACTCTTGTGAAAATGTATTTACTGAGATCCTTTGTGAGTTGATAGTTAAATACATTTTTTTAAAAGTCTTTGTAAATTATAATACATAATACAATGACTTTTTATAGTACACCAGAAATAGTAAGCGATACAGAAAACAGGTACACAGAGAGAAAATTACAAGGTAAATAATAGGTGGTCTTATCGATAGCGATCTCTTCCACCTTTTTACCCGACTGCAAGGAGAGGTATTACAGAAAGAAGTAAGAACTAGATTACAACGAAAAATTGTAACTAAGAAAACAACGTTATATTCTTAGAGGCTTAGTCATTAAGGGTCCCGAAGTAATTTGTAGGGTTCCGTACCCAAAGGGTGCCAACGGAACCCGATTACTGAGACTCCACTGTCTGTCTGTCTGTATGTCCATCCGTCTGTCACAGGGCTCTATCTCTTGAGTGGTATTAGTCAGACACTTCAAATTTTTACAGATTACCTAGGTATTACTGTGGCCGCTATAACAACACCTACTGAAAACAGAATAAAATAAATATTTAGGGGGGTCCCACACAACAAATGTGTTTTTTTTTGCCGTATTTTGCTTGATAGTTAATAACGGCAACCAGGTATTCA
>NC_133482.1:18137859-18155524 GCF_025370935.1 Choristoneura fumiferana
CCAACGGAACCCGATTACTGAGACTCACTGTCTGTCTGTCTGTTATGTCCATCCGTCTGTCACAGGCTCTATCTCTTGAGTGATTAGTCAGACACTTCAAATTTTTACAGATTACCTAGGTATTAATCTGTGGCCGCTATAACAACACCTACTAAAAACAGAATAAAATAAATATTTAGGGGGGTCCCACACAACAAATGTGTTTTTTTTTGCCGTATTTTGCTTAATATTAATAACGGCAACAGGTATTCACAGATTTTTTAGTTGTATAATCACTTAAAAATAAATAATTAAATTAAAATAAAATATATATTTAATCTCCATACAACAAACTTGATTTTTTTTGCCGTTTTTTACTAATGTCTAATGTTGTAGGTATAGATAATGGTACGGAATCCTTCGTGTGCGAGTCCGACTCGCACTTGGCCGGTTTTTGTTTTGGTAACTTTTTCACCTCAAAAGCCAAAAAAAAAAAACAATCTAGAAACAAAATTCCATCCCGGATAAAAGCAAAATTCTCTTTTAGCTGGGCAAAACCATCAAGCAGTTAAAAAGGCACTTCAAAACTTCAAAGCATTTCGCCGACTGTCAATGTCCATAAACCGCCGTGACGTTCTCACAGGTGGGTTTAGGTACTTTCTGAACAAACAATAGAGTATCAAGGGGCAATCACATCGCGCACAAAGGACTGCCATCCCGTTAACTCACTTTGTTCTATTCTTATCTAATCTGAACCGTTTTAGGGTTCCTCAAATGTCCGAAAAACCATCCTGATGAGGAAATACATTTATTTTGCTTCTTTTATTTAGTTTATTTCTCATCATTTAGGACCTGTTGTTCGGAAAATAATGAGCATTATTATTGTAATACAAGAATATTATGTATTATTCAAATTTCGACAAGCACTTGCTTTTTAGGGTTCCGTTGCCCCTATAGTTTTGCCGTGTCTGTCTGTCTAACTGTCCTTCCGCGGCTTTGCTCAGATACTATAATTAGTGCTAGAAAGCTGTAATTTTGCATGGATATGTTATGTAGTTAGCAACCATGCCGACAAAATGGTACAGAATATTTTTGAAAAAATATTTTTTTAGCTTACCTCCCCTAGACGTAAAGTGGGGATGATTCAGAGTAAATAGCAGCCTAAGGTTTACAATAATAATAAAATAATAAATAATAAAAATCATGGGACACTTCAAATATACCCAAACCTGTAAGATTCCATACAAAATGCAAAATTCTTAGAAAAATATTACTTGATTTTTTTCGTAACGGCTACGGAACCCTATCTTGGGCGTGTCCGACACACTTTAGGCCGGTTTTTCTGTCATATAAAAGTTCCACTGATTCGATGGTTAGCATTTCAATTTTGTGATCGTATTGCTTGCTACATTATGTTTTTGCCGCATACGCACTTTTACCGTCTTTTTCATGCTCCAATGCTTGTTTTGTGCCTTCAATGCCAGTCGTTATGGAAAGCAATAAACGTGATAATGCAGGTTATCATAATATGTATAGGTACGGTTCAAGTCACAATGGCTTTTTGGGCACGGCTTTTAGAAACCAGGTTGCAACGACCTTTATTAAAACTGTGCCGCTCCGCCGAGCAAATTTTATGTTCGAACATGATTCAACAATGTTTTCGTTTTTATGTGAAAAATATGTACCTACTTACATAAAATGTAGGTTTTTCGGGAGCTTTGAGAGAGAAAGAGATACATTTATTTACACATATTATTCGATACACAGAAAAAACACGTTAGGAAGAAATAATAAAAAAAAACATCGAATAGTATAAATTGGGGCCCACTCAGCATAATGTTGCGGCAAGCCACAACGCTGTTTTTCAGTGGGACCCATTAAAACTAAACACATAAAAGAAAAACATATACACACTAGGCTGTGACGACACGAACGCCAGCGGAAAGTAGTTCGCAAATAAAGTTATATTCCGGAAGAATCTATGGCAACACTTGCTCAGTTTAACCATTTTCGAACAATTAAACCTTAACAAGTCAGGCCAGGATTTGATTTGGCTATTATTGTAGTGAATTATTAACAATTTCAATAATTATAATACTAGAACACACCATTAAACATCCATTAAAGATTGGAAACACAGTTCAGCCCATTGCAAACCCGTTCACGATATCATTATTGTGCAGGTACCGCCATTATTTGTAAAATAAATCGAAAAAACTTAACGAACAATTATAAAGTGTGTGTCAAATGCGCTTAATGTACGTATTGCCTGAGAGTGATACCCCCGCCAGATGGGTTAGTATTGGAGCAAGGTAAGCAGATTTTTTATTTATTTATCAAATTTAAATTTGCTCGACTTGTAAGTACTATGTACTCAATAGTAGGTGCGTCAAAAACTAGGAATAAGAACCCGTTGGAAATAATAGATCGATTTTTATTAGTGTTCCATATGGTAGTATGTAGTTAACAATCTATCTATTTATTATGTATTTAAATGAATCCCTGTTTTCCCATGTTGCACCACAACTTGAGAACGTCGTTATTGATTTCATCTATTTTTTTAGCAGGTTCTTGGAAAAAAAGTAGAAAAAATTTAAATAAAAAAAAAATAGAAAATTTAAGAAAACTTAACGACTATTTAAACTTTTCTAATATAACTTCAGCGAGTTCTGGTAAACTGCCATCGTTAGGATTAGAGACATGAAATTTGGCGCGGGTATGCAACTTTAATGAAATTCATTGCGTAGTTTTTAGGAATTCCCACGGGAATTTTTGAGACACATCCTGGACTACGTAAGCTGCCATCTATTGGTAAATTATGAAAACAACCAGCGCTAAAGTTCGGTGCTGTCACGTGCTACGTCTCACTCAGTATCAACTTCACTTCAATCAACGACGTAGTGGTAACAGTGTCTAAACATAGGTGGCGCCACCAAAAGTTTTGTAGGTAAATATTTGGCATTCGGTGAGCCAATGAGGGCTAAAAGACAGGTGAAATATGGCTAGATGGCGTTAGTGTATGGTGAGGTTTTTTGCCGTTGTTTGTTACGGTCTTGCTTGCAATGAGGGCTATCGCGTATGAATTCGCCACTAGAGGCGCTAGTGCAGCGTGAGGTCTCCGAAATGTCAAATCTCATAGTTTTTGGGTGAGCTACGCGGGTTTATTTATAATTAGAATAATTTGTGAATATTTTGCAATATCTGAAATTAATTATGGCAAATATGCGTTCCGGGGCAATGAATGTCTGTGTTTTGAGACAGTTTTGTCTTTCGGAAACCTTTGTCCTCCCTTTTTTCCGAACAAAACGGGGACTATGCAACACTGTGGCATGCTCGATATTTTTATGGCACGGTTTTAAGGTGTATTAAATATGATTTTAATCTAAACTTTGTTTTCACGCCCGTAATAACAGACTTTGAAAGCCATACTTAAAAACCTCACGCTACAGTGCGCCATCTAGTGAGACAAAAAACGATAGCCCTCATTGGCTCATTTAGTTACTAACCAATAGGGAATAGCAATTTTCTGCCGTCAGAGTGCAGCACTAGCACAAAACCGTAAACATCTTAAATGCCATTAAATTATTTCAATTATTTTTCTGCAAATATAGCTCTATCGTTACTATCGATGTAAATATCATGTTATTTTGTTATTAATAACTGTATCATGATTTCTATAGATACTAATACTCTTTGGTCATCATGGTTTGCGCTAGTATCGCCCCCTGCGCAGAGATTTGCCTAATGTGCTCTAATTGCAAGAAAGACCCTAAAGCTGAGTTTAGACTTGCAAGAAAATTCGTGCACTTTACGAGGCCGTAAAGCCAACGAGTTTGTAGTGGTCAATCGGGTGCCGGAATGTACCTAATGCAACTTGCACAATTTTTCTTGCAAGTCTAAACTCGGCTTAACCTCAAAAAAAGGAATTCCGTTTCGGAATTTCGATTTGAAATTCCCATTCGAGATTTGGAACGCAGTAAATCCATACAAATCTATGGACCTACCTCTAAAAAGAGGGGTGTTATAAGTTTGACCGCTATGTGCGTCTGTGTGTGCGTCTGTCTGTGGCACCGTAGCTCTTAAACGGGTGGACCGATTTGAATGCGCTTTTTTTTTAAAGCAGATTATCTGGCGATGTTTTTTAGACAAAATCGGTTCAGCCGTTTTTGAGATATTGAACTTTGAAGTGACAATGTCGGGGGTTTTCCAAATGTTTGTTGGTTAGGTTACTCACTTCATAATAACTGATAGACTCGTTTGCGGACACTCGTTTATTGCCGTCACGAAATCTCCACTCGAGATCTAACCTGTTTCAACGGCCATCAGTTCTGCGTCATATATGATAGATCAGATCTTTACATTGCATACAGGATTAGGGTAGGGACAAATAAAACAAAACACATTAACAATATTAGTATATTAAAACTAATATCACAGGCGACAAACTTAATAAATCTGGCATAAACCTCCCAACCTCACACTTTCGTCACCTGACCAGCCAGGACAGGACCTGACCAGTCAGCGCCTCCACAGGATTAAACACCTTCATTTCAACATCCTTCTTCCGTCTTACCTCTTCACCATCAGATTTGTACAAAAACATTCCTTTAGTCTTACTGCTACACCCGTATCCTACCATCGTCTCATTCCCCCTACACTTTCCTTTCGTCAGATCAGTCCAGTTAGAGCACTTCTGACCTCTGAACGATTGCCCGTTGACCACGGACGCAGCAAACAACTTCCAGGCCTGCGCGTGGTCACATTCCAAACTGATCGCTCGATCCTGACACTCCGGCTGCTTCACATCCACACCATTCACATACACATCGAGATCTCCTAAAGGATTCTCCAAGCCTAGTACTCCAGCACTGGTATGGATGACTTGTACAAACTTCCCATCGTTTTTACTTAACCTAAATGATTCAGCAATGCAAGGTTTAGCTGGATCTAAGGCAGTTATCCTCGAAAGTTTTTTGTTAAGACCTTTTTGAACCAATTTACCTGTTATGCCAACAACATGCGCTCCGAGACTAAAACCTATCAGCTGTATGGTGTCTATCTTGTATCCTTGTTTATGAAAGCTCTTTAGGAAGTCGTACAAAAGATGAGCTAGAGCATTTACTCGTGATGCTGAAGAGACGTAACCCCTACAGAAAGATAATCTGGTATCTAGAACTAAAACCATTGGAATCTTCTTTAGGAGTGCTTCTACTAAGGTTTTGGTGGACTCGTCCATTGGGCTGTTCCACCATCCTGGCACGTAGAGCACCAACGAAGAAGGATTGCTCTCCTTAAGTATCTTCGCCGCTTGATCAACGCGGTAGACTTTGTAGTCGTCTTTCGTGAACTCTACCATGTCAATCAATGGTAGTTCTAGAGTAAATGTCCGAGCAAACAGAATGTCGAGAGGTAGATTTTTGCCTGAAACATAGAAATAAGTGGAATTAAGATTAAGTACAGATCAATTGAATAATATTTTGCCATCATATTTTGCCGGATCAGTTCTGTTTATCTTCTTTCTCAATTAGTTTCAGTAAACTTCAGTAAGCTAGCTGAGAAAGCAAGATAACTACGAACTTGGGCGACAAAATACGATGGAAAATACGATACGATGGAGAAACATTATTCACGACATCTGTAATTATCTTAGGATGTTGAAAATAGCCTGAATGGCTTCGAGAAAAGTATGGTACGGCCGTGCCTTTGTTTTTGTTTTGCTCGACTTGGCAGATTATGTTATAAAAGCCGTGATCAGTGGCTAAGGGGTTTGACTTATTGCCTCTCATGCAAAGGATCCTGGGATTTGCGGGTTTTAATCCCAGCTCGCACTTGTAAGTTTTTCGAAATTCTTGTGAGAAATAAGGTACAATTTACTACGAGCTTTATGGTGAAGAGCTTTTACCAAAAGTGATTTTTTGGCAGTTAAAACTTTTTTTATAAAAAGTTCTTATTGTGTTTTGCTTTTTTTTTTATATAAGAGGGGCAAAACGAGCATGAGGGTCACTGGATGGGAAGCAATCACTATAGTCATCTTAATATCTTAAAAATAATAAAAGACAATAATAGGATGCAAAAATATGACTACAGACATGACGTAAGTCGTCATAATTTGTGTCGGAAATATTCATAGTATGTGACGTATTTAGGTGATCAACAGCCCATAAATACCTAACTCAAGGCAGAGGTCAATTAAAAACATGCCTTTGCTAAGGCTTTGTTAAAGGTTAATGGAAGCTACACAGTCAATGCCAAAATAAGTAATAAATAATAAACGTAAGCTTATTACCAGTATGTGCAATGGTATTAAGTATGTACAAGTTAGTTCACGTAGTTGTCATTCGGCATTTTTATTTTACCCACTACGAAATGCCCATGATAATAGTAGATTATTGTCGTGGCCTGGAAGTAGGCAATTGCTGGCTGAGTATGATTATTAAACGGACGAGCTTGCGAGTCCGTTTAACTAATACGAAGCCAGCAATTGCTATTCCAGCCGAGACTAATATACAGCTTTTCTCAAAAATGGTGAATAATTCTGTTTAGAATAAACTTTCTCAAAATATATTATAAAATTTAATTTTATTCCAATATTTTTCTTATGCTTTGGGCTTTTTTCATTAAAAATAAACAGCTGGTGTTTTTTCCACCGAAAACACCACAAGCTATTTCAGAAAAGAAAAAGTCCGGAGTTCCAACAAAATATCTGATACCGGCCATTAGACTTGGCTGTATACGACTTGTCAACATTTATGCACCTTTTTAACTAAAGATATTGGTGCTGGTGACTGTCTATGTGCGCGCTAATTCGCGCGAAAAGCTTGCGCCTGACTACGCGGACTTATTAATTTTTCGCTGATATAAACTAATGCACTTCACCTTCAATTGTAAAGAATAATTTCAACTTACGGCATAATTGAGAAAATAGCTTTATGTGACAAACATACACGTTAGTGTAACAAACAATTGTAAAGTAACATAAAAATTATGATGATTAATGACTAACATGCAACAGGTCCGAAAAATAGAGTAAGTTATGCGTTTACGATGTAATTTTTGTAAATTTAGTAAAATACTGGAATTTCAATTAAGCAGCTGGATCTAATGATTTACGCGGGCGAAACTGCGGATAAGCACTAAGTAGTGATAAATAATTCATTTGAAACAAGTTCTGTAATGTAAACAATATTCATCACATTTGCGAGTAAAATTTATATTTCTAAAAGAAAAATATAATTCTTCCAAATATTGGCGTTAGCTTAGGCTGCGCTCTTGGCAGCGCCGCCCTCCCCCTCCCTCAGCATGTGACTGAGCCGCGTGTGCATGTGGTCCTGCTGCTGCACCATGCGCAGCACCATCAGTACGGGCACGGACTCATTTACCGTCCTTGGGCTTCATGACAAAAAAAATTGTACGCGCAATGATCATTTACCGACCACGGGTTTCATGACAAGCACATGAATTTGGGGCGTTGCAACCAAGGTAGCCTGCATGTTTCGACGCTGTTTACGAGCAAGTGTGATGAAAACAATAATATGTAACTGTACTATGTTATAGTTCTTAAAAGCTCTCAAGAAAAAAAAACGACGGCAAGAGGCCCGACGCCAAGACGCTCATGCCATGGGAAATGGGACGGCCGTTGGTTTGGGACGCCACTTGCGTCGACACACTCGCGCCGTCCCACCTTCCATCTACAGCCAACAGGGCCGCTGCAGACTCTGCGGAATGCCTCAAACGGCGCAAATATGTAGGCATCAGTAGTGCCTACATTTTTGAGCCGTTTGGGGTGGAGACCATGGGTCCTTAAGGCTTTGAGGTTTTAATATTTTTAAATTATTGTCGTCCAAATTAATTACGGTTTCAGGTGACCAGAGGACTTTTTCTTAGCACAAAGATTAAGCATTGCCATACAGCGTGGTGATGCTGCCAGTCTTCTGAGCACCTTACCACCTGGCAGTGATTTTGGGAAACTTTCGTTCCGTAGCCAAAATGGCAAAAACAGAACCCATATAGTTTCGCCACGTCTGTCTGTCTGCCTGTCCGTCCGCGGCTTTGCTCAGGGACTATCAATGCTAGAAAACTGTAATTTTGCACGAATATATATGTAAGCTATGCAGACAAAGTATTACAATTAAAAATACAAAAACATTTTTTAGAGTACCTCCCATACACGTAAAGTGGGGGTGATTTTTTTTCTCACCCAACCTTGTAGTGTGGGGTATCGTTGGAAAGGTCTTTTAAAATCATTAGGGGTTGCTAAAACGATTTTTCGATTCAGTGCAAAATATTCAACTTTAAAGTGCAAATTTTCACTAAAATCGAGCGTCCCCCCCCACCTCTTTAAAATCTAAACCGGTGGGTGGAAAAATTTGAAAAATCAGGATGTTAGTATAAGTATACCAAACTTACAAGGAAAACTATAACGGTTAAGTTTTCTTGAGAATTATTAGTAGTTTAAGAGTAAATAGCAGCCTAAAGTATAAAATATACCTAAACTTGGAATATTCCGTACAAAATACGAAAACCTTAGAAAAATATTACTTAATTTTTTCGTAATGGCTACGAAACCCTATTTTGGGCGTGTCCGACACGCTCTTGGCCGGTTTTCTTTTTGAAATAAGGTTTTCTAACGATGGTCCTTAGACGTTTTTCATTAAAATCAGTGCAGCCATTTCTGAGATATTAAACTTTGAAGTGACAAGGTCGGGGGTTTCCACTTTTTGTTGGTTAGGTTATTCCCGGCTGCGAACTAGTGACCTGCGCGCGCGCAGCCGGAATGCGCCGCTGAGCAATACAAGCTGCGGCGCCGGCGTCGCGCGGCCCTGAACTTGACATTTGAATTTCCTTATGCTTTTGTTTCATCGCTGAATTGTTGATAAACTTGTTTTAACGATGTGGCCAAAGGATGCGTGAACGCATGGAATCGGATGAATAGGTTTAAATGGGTCCATGATTTGCGATTGAGATTTTTGGATAAAAAAAAATAGAAAACAATTTATTTTTCAAATTTGAAGTTATTTTTGGAATTTGAAAAACGGAAATAGAGACAAATTTTCACGAAATAGTCCCAACTGAGCATTATTCATCACGATTCTGTGTTAATATTATTTTGTATGATTCTGGAGTAGGTACGGTCAAGGACTTTAATTTACCATGGAACCTTTTCAAAGGAAAAGTCATTACGATTTTCCTTGTTAATTAATGCGATATCCCTATGACGTTTACTGTGAAAAGGTTCCACGGTGACTCATGAATAAAGTCCTTGACTGTACTTATTACGTCTTATTTGAGTGACCTTTAATCATCACATTATTGTAAAGTCATCCTGACCACAAATCGTGCCCAACCTAGGTCAAGTTGCCCATGGTCATACAAATTTAGGCATTACTTGCGTACTTTACAGTTGCCCACTCATATTTCGTGACATTTACTTTTGTTTGCGTTTAATATTATTATCTATACCTACAATATGGTTTTCTTGGTTTCAGTAAACTTCTTCGAATTAATTACATTTTAATTACGGACTTGATAAGTGTTTTGTAAAAATGAAATTTATAATAAAAGTTTTTTTTTGCTGACAGTTCTTTTTGATGACTGTACTTTTATTGTCACCCAAACTACATTTGCATACCAAATTTCAAGTTAATGCCATTAACCGTTGAAGAGTTCCGTCCCGTGCAGACGATCCTGGCCGGACTACCACGTTGTCACTATCAGATTATTGTATTGTCATCAGATTTACATAAGTTTACCAAATTTCAAGTCGAGCGGACAAATTTTTTGACTAATTTAATTTGCAAGATTTGATTCAAATAAATAAATTAAAGAACGGCGTTAAATAAAAGCTTGTAAAAACGTATTTAATTAAGAACCTTTACATTGTTTATATGTATAAACGCGGGTAGAACTACAGTTGTCAATTTTTATATTTATAAACATGTTCATTGTTTGCATGTGAGCAAAAGAACCATAATATTGTGCTAAGTAATTTTTTTTTTTTTTTTTTAAAGAAGTAGGACGCCGCTGCGGGACCGGGGATTAGACTCTCGCTCCGAGTCGTTCTTGATGCAAAAGGCTCTATCGCCGTTCAACGCGGAACGCGCAAGCGTGTTGGGCACCTTTGCGCCAGGAACGATTCGAGGCGGTCTTTTTTTATAATATAAAAATATTATTTAAGTTAGCTAGTAGATTTATTATTTAGCTCTTAGGTATATGATTGTATTTTCTATAAGTTTATATTCTTAAATAAATTTACTTCTTATTATAATCATTATTATCGACATTGCTCGAAGAATATGAAAGTTGAAGTGTCACTGGGCGGGCCAGATTGCTCGAAGAACAGATAACAGTTGTGGGGACTAGGAACCGGAAGAGCGTGGGCACGCAGGCCTCCTGACGGCTTCGCGAAAGGTTTGGGCAAATAGTGGATGAAAGTAGCGAGTTGTCGTTAATGGGGAATGGATGAAAATTTCTAATTAACAGAAAAAAATATCAGATTTTTAAGTAGCATCAATTAATTTTATAAAAAACGGCAAAGAGCGTGTCGGAGACGCCCAAAATAGGGTTCCGTAGCCATTTCGCATAAATTCAGTAATATTTTTCTGAGGATTTTGTATTTTATACGGAATCTTCCAAGTTTAGGTATATTTTATACCTTAGGCTGCTATTTATTCATAAACTACTAATAATTCTCAAGCAAACTTAGCCGTTATAGTTTTCCTTGAAAGTTTGATGTACTTACTACCATCCTGAATTTTTTCAAAATTTTCCACCCACCAGTTTAGATTTTAGGGGGGGGGGGGACAAAGTCAATAGTCAAAGTCAAACGCTCGATTTTAATGAAAATTTGCACTTTAAAGTTGAATTTTTCGCATAAAAATCACTGAATCCAAAAATCGTTTTAGGAAACCCCTAATGGTTGTAAAAAACCTATCCAACGATACCCCACCCCCAAAAAAAACACCCCCACTTTACGTCTATTGGGAGGTACCATATATATTTTTTTTATTTTTTTTCCATTTTGTCGGCATAGCTTACATATATATCCGTATACAATTACAGCTTTCTAGCATTGATAGTCCCTGAGCAAAGCCGCGGACGGACAGACAGACGGACAGACATGGCGAAACTATAAGAGTTCTTGCCATTTTGGCTCCGGAACCCTAAAAATTAAAGAGTTTTCTTTACTGCCAAATTACGACACGGGTTGTTCAAAACAAAAAAAATTATGCGCCGTTTGACTCGATCGTTTTGACAGGTGACACTCTTTACCGGGCCGAATAATACTGACATGGAAATACCGACCGTGTTTTTTATATACACGCCCCGCCCATAGAAACTAACATGAGCTTCCATGGGTGTGTGGAACTCGATTCGCGTTCTATTAGGACGATGCCTTAAACGAGCAATTCTATATTAATCAGAATCTCGGAAACGGCTCCAACGATTTCGATGAAATTTGGTATGTGGGGGTTTTCGGGGACGACAAATCGATCTAGCTTGGTCTTATCTCTGGGAATCTTAGTATCGAGTTTTAGCCCGAGCAAAGCTCGGTCACCCAGGTACTAATAAATTATGATCACAAGTCAAATTGAAGCGATACGAAAGTAACTGAATCGATTTAGATGAATTTTGGTATGGAAAGGACATAGGATAGTTTGTATCCCGGAACATTGCAAAACTCCCGCGTGGAAGCGATAAACGTATTCTTAGTCGCGAGTCGCGGGCAACAGCTAGTCAGCCTATAAAACCTTTAAATTCAGTAATTTTTAGAATTTGCCCTGATAATTTAATGATATGACTTGGAGACGTCGCAGATCCGCCTGGACACTGTCCTCCCAGCGGTACCTGGGTCGCCCAACCGGGCGGCGACCAGCCGGTCGTCCCACGTACGCTCTTTTGGCAGCCCGATCCTCTCCCATTCGTAGTAGGTGGCCGAACCAGCGAAGTCTGTGTGATTTTGTTACGCCGATGATGTTGGGTTCAGCCACCAGCTCCTGGATCTCTCTGTTTTTACGGATCCTCCACGTGCCGTCGTCTCTCTTGACAGGTCCCAGGATCTTACGCAAGACCTTCCTTTCCGCTACAAGGAGTTGATATTCCTCTTTTTGTGTTAGTGTCCAGGCCTCACAGCCATACATAAGGACAGGTCTGGCAAGAGGCTGCGCACGATCGGGACAGATGGCGTGCTCTCGTTTCGGAGGCCAAGACCCTCTTTGGGTCCCTGAGCCATATTAGTTAGTTAGTTAGTTAATTTAATGATATCCCTGAATTCCAATTCAATTGCTGGATCTAGAGATTTAGGTTACGCGTGCGAAGCCGCGAGTTAACATTTGTTCGTTTTTTAAATCATATTACCTAACAGGGCACACGCAGTACTCTAATTTTCATACAAACACTCTGATTATGTTAATGAAACAGTCTTATTGTGGGAATGAAACGGAAACAACAAATCATAACATCACATACAGTCATACAAACGGCTGTAATTTCATCGTGTATCATGTCACGGTTAGGGAGACAGACGTGCACACAAATTACATGTTGAGGCTAATGCCTCATCTAAACGGTACGAGTTTCGTTACATTAAGGTCGCGTGACTCACCAGATGGTCTTTAAAGCCCAACACACAGACAGACGTCTGATGCGACGGGCTCATTTACATGGCGGTAGGTATATGGACCCGCGCCCGCCGTCAGGCACTTGTCCCACCGCCAGCGAGGAAACAATTGGCTATCGACTATTTTCCCGCTCAAGAAACGAACAAAAGAGAAACGAGTAAGATAAAAGAGACAGTATAGTTAATAGTTGATCGCTGGCTGTTCACACTGTCGGCGAAACTCGCTCTTACATCTTTTGTCGCAGCGACAAGAGCTATAAAACTCACTGAGCTATAGATACTCGCTCAGTGATGTCAGCTTGGCGGCCGCCCCGCACGAGCGAGTCGAGTGGAGCGAGTAATCGCCCGTCGTACGCGAACACTCGCTTACAGCGAGCAACAAAACTCGCTTCTCGCTGCTCGCCCACTCGTTTCTAGTTACTCGCTCTACTCGCTTCTCGCTCATCGTCGGCGGTGAGACAAGTGCCTCAGTGTGATGGCGTCCATACACCGCCATGTAACAACGCCCATCGCGGGCGTGTTGGGCTTAAAAAACTAGACTGCGTCCAGACAGCAATACTCAGAAAAAAGACGGTGCGCTCAAAACCACGCGATTCCCGCCGTGTCTGAACAATAACTTAGAAACGTTGGTAAACCCCCGACATTGTCAATACGTAGTTCAATATCACAAAAGCGGTTGAACCGATTCTCATGGTAGCTAATAAAAAGCACCAGGAAACCCAATTAAACTGACATTGGCGTCAAAATTATAATAATCTTCTTTTTGCGTCGAGGGTTAAAACATAAAAAGGACATCATCGTCATCATCATAATCCCCCCCTGCCCCCTGCCCTGCCCTGCCTGTGTCCTTCTCTCAGAATAGGACGTAACCTAACCAAACCTAACCTTAGAAAACTTGAAAAATTCTCGATAATATCCAACATCTCAAATACGACTAAATCGATTTTTATCAAACAGCTAAGAAAACTACAAGGGTTGCTTTCACGTAAAAAATACCGCATGAAATCGGTAAGTACATCCGTCGTTATGGGGCTACAATGTCACAAACAGACGGACAGACATTTTCGTCGAACTTACAGCACCCTTTTCTAGCGTCAGGGGTCTTATGAACTATTGAAGAACTGGGGGGCTACTACGAAATTCGGAAATCGAAGTTCGTATCGTACCGTCCCTATTGTAATATTCGGCCGAATATTCGGCATAATTGATTCCTAAGTAGAAACTAGAAATATGATTCATTTGTAATTTAATCAATTTAATTTAACTCTTGAAAACAAAAAACTTGCTTAATTTCTCACAATAAAGACCTGATCGATTATATTAACATATTTTATTTATGAAGATCTTACTTATATTTTGATTTTAATTAATAACCATCTTTTTTATCTGCTGTTATTGGAAATAAAGCCACAGTGTCAACAAAACCATAAAGCCTCATAATGATAACACATTTAACACTCAACTCATGTATGGCTCAATACAGTAAAAATTTTGAGTACCACTTTGCCGAACATTCGGTGATTTAGCTGAACATTAGGCCGAATACCCCAATATAAAACGAAAACTCGGCGAATCCCTAATATACTCTACAGCAACTCGTACGACGCTTGCACCGTGTAAATGATGCTTAATATCCGGTAACCTCCCGGTGCGAGTTCGTGACGGTATTTGGTTTGCAGCTGTCATGTAGTATTTGATGAGACGGCACATTTTGTTACGTGTTGTTATTCTTGCGGCGTAAAGTTAATCACCATTGATAAAACGTGCAATGAGTGTGTCAGATTACAGGTCGGAAGCATAAATTTGAGCTTGAGGTATCTCGCCTCTGAGACTTCCCGCTCTTTCGCCATCGTGCTTTTTAGATATCCTGCTTATAGCATCTTGTTTTTAACCCCCGACGTAAAAGAGGGGTGTTATAAGTTTGACCGCTATTGTCACCGTAGCTCTTAAACGGGTGGACCGATTTGAATGCAGTTTTTTATTAGAAAGCAAGTTTTCCAGCGATGGTTCTTAGGCCGATTTAAGCCGTTTTTGAGATATTAAACTTTGAAGTCGCAATTGGGAATTAAGCGTATAGGGGGTTAACGGCCTACAAAGAGTACGGTTATCAGTTATAAAGAGTCCATTGGCTAATAAAAAGTGTAGTATTATGTGGTAGAACCTTACTGTAACAACTTGCTGGCTGCAGTAAAAATGGGCCGGCTCGACCGGGTTAGTACCACACTCCCGGGCCAATCAACTATTTTACCGACATTTTGGGCGTCTCCTGCGTTACCAAAATTGTCTCTGGCGTTACCAAAAAATCGAACTTCCAACAAGATATTTCACGGTTTAATAGGTTGAACTTACGTAGGATGGCATGTATTCCTGTAGGTACATCATCTATTACATTACAGAAAAAACATGTTTACTCACAAAAATCTGCAATTGTTTGAAAAATGTCGCTAACAGATGAGTGTTGGTATAAAAGTTGATTGGCCCTCCCACAGAATACCGGCGTGATAGTAGTTTTGCAACTGTGTTTCCTACGGTGAGAGGGAGATCCCAACTCCCCTTCCCCCTTCCCACCCTCCTCCCTCCCCATTAGCCCATTTTAGGCCGGCAAAGCACCCGCTAATAATGCTGTAGGCGTCCATGAGCGGCGGTGATCACTTACCTTCAGGTGACCCGCATGCTCGTTTGCCAGCCATTTGATTTAAAAAAGGACCTACCTAGTATCGTTTGTATGTCATAAAACAAAAGTTATTTTTTTTATAAATATGGCTCTGACTATTAGACGACAACTTTGCTAGGTTTTGCTGTTGTATGAGTGTGCGAGATGAACTACTGTTACTTGCGTTCCATATATCAATAACATCGATAAGGCGTGTCTGTCAATTGGAAAGTTCGACTTTAGCGACACATAATAATACTAGCTTTTGGCCGCGTCTTCGCCCGCGTGGAATTCGGTTATCGCGCGCTGTTCCCTTAGGAACTGTGCATTTTTCCGGGATAAAAAGCCCAAAAACTATATATCTCTATGCCAAAAATCACATCGATCCGTCGCTCCGTTTCGACGTGAAACACGAACAAACATACAAACACACACTTTCGCATTTATTATATCTGTATGGATACATTTGAAAGGAAGTTGTTTGAAAATGTATAGACGATGCCCCGGGTAGGAGAGATACAGGGTTTAGATATGTTTTAATCTATATAATTGTTATCGTTTCTTTTTATACTATATTATGTTTGTTGAAATAAATAATCATGACGAACTGTTATATATATGAATTCGCCACTAGGGGCGCTAGTGTAGCGTGAGGTCTCCGAAATGTCAAATCTCATAGTTTTTGGGTGAGCTACGCGGGTTTATTTATAATTAGAATAAATTTGTGAATATTTTGTAATATCTTAAATTAATTATGGCAAATATGCGTTCCGGGCAATGAATGTTTGCGTTTTGAGACAGTTTTGTCTTTCGGAAACCTTTGTCCTCCCTTTTTTTCGAACAAAACGGGGACTATGCAACACTGTGGCATGCTTGATATTTTTGTGGTATGGTTTTAAGGTGTATTAAATATGATTTTAATCTAAACTTTGTTTTCACGCCCGTAATAACAAACTTTTAAAGCTATACTTAAAAACCTCACGCAACAGTGCGCCATCTAGTGAGACAAAAAAACGATAGCCCTCATTGAAACGACATTAAATTCGACATGATAGTTAGATACGAACAATAATTGAAGGGAAAAGGAGAGGCAGGGAAAGAAAGAGACGTGCCAAGCCAAAGAGAACAACACATGCTACCAGAGAGAGCACCACTAGATTAGATCGTAGAGTCTACCATTATTATCAGTGACGTTGACAACCGTAAACTATTTTTACAGCCACAATCTGTTCAAAATGCAGTTCTCATTGAACTTGAACCAAGCTTGCGGAAAGACACGCGTGGAATGCATTAATTAACATACATCAGTAAAGGTCGCAGGTCGGAGCAGACTTGGGTGCACCGCCCTTGTACCGTGGACGAACCTTTATGTTAAAGGTAATAAACTGTGGTACTTAATAATATTAAATTTAGTAATATATTGACTGTTATGTACGCTTTGACCGCAAACTAAGTTCTTTTAAACAGTTGTTAAACGTGATTCAAAAATATCTTGACTTTATGGGTGACTGTTGTACCTCTGTCTTTCCGAGACCCGTCCTAACAAATAATATGCGTGTTTTGAAACATGAATGGACACTGTAAAATACTCGTAATAATTCCGGTTTGCGACTCTATTAAAAAACACTATTTAAGCTTTGATAACCAAATTAACTTCGATCAGCTTCAAAATATTTTTTTATTTGCTTTAAAACAAATAAATACGACTGAATTGGCAAAAGTAACTGACATCATAGCTAGCTACTGTCATACAAGATCTATGGGAATAACCCTGCGAGAATCATCTTTTGACAGCTCAAAAAAAGTATACAGGGTGGCTTTAAATTTAAGCTTCGATTCTACTCGCATATCTAAGCTATTTTTATTTTATAACATTTCAATCAAGTGAACCTACACGTCGCTGCTGCTGTCTTGATCAACTCCTCGAAGTTCTCCGTGAGGAACGGCGGCAGCAGCGCCCCCAGGCCGTCCAGGATGTCTCCCCTCGCTGCTGCCAGAACAGACACGATCAACAGCACCCTCATGCTTACGAGGGCTTCTTGGTAAGTAGTTCCTCCACACTTCTAGAGTGTCTTCTGAAGGTAGATCTTGACACGCGGAGATCGATTTATAACTTTAATTTCCTCGTGTCTTCAAAAATTTCACGGTCTTCGGCAGTTAGAAGACTGTCACAGAATATGCTGTCGCATTTGCGTAAAGTATTGACAATAATAGTTGATGTAATGTTATCTGTCTTGTATTGTAATATTTATGTATAAATATAGCACTTAAGAAAAAACTTTTGCACTCAATATCCCAAAAAAGCACCGAAGCTTTAGCACTACATAAATGTCTAGAAACACCAGAACAGGTCCGTTTTATCCACTGGTAAAGTCCGGTTAGCACTAGGGCTGGTCTGAGCGACGTCGGCGACAACG
>NC_133482.1:18155624-18192520 GCF_025370935.1 Choristoneura fumiferana
TATCATGTCACGGTTAGGGAGACAGACGTGCACACAAATTACATGTTGAGGCTAATGCCTCATCTAAACGGTACGAGTTTCGTTACATAAGGTTGCGTGATTTACCAGATGGTCTTTAAAGGCCCAACACACAGACAGACGTCTGATGCGACGGGCTTATTTACATGGTAGGTATATGGACCCGCGCCCGACCCGCGCCCGCCGTCAGGCACTTGTCTCACCGCCAGCGAGGAAACAATTGGCTATCGACTATTTTCCCGCTCAAGAAACGAACAAAAGATATAAGATCCTGTAAGAGTAAAAGAGACACATATATTAATAGTTGATCGCTGGCTGTTCACACTGTCGGCGAAACTCGCTCTTACATCTTTTGTCACAGCGACAAGAGCTATAAAACTCACTGAGCTATAGATACTCGCTCAGTGATGTCAGCTTGGCGCCGCCCCGCACGAGCGAGTCGAGTGGAGCGAGTAATCGCCCGTCGTACGCGAACACTCGCTTACAGCCGAGCGACAAAACTACACTCGCTTCTCGCTGCTCGCCCACTCGTTTCTAGTTACTCGCTTCTCGCTCATCGTCGGCGGTGGGACAAGTGCCTCAGTGTGATGGCGTCCATACACCGCCATGTAACAACGCCCATCACGGGCGTGTTGGCTTAAAAAACTAGACTGCGTCCAGACAGCAATACTCAGAAAAAGGACGGTGCGCTCAAACCACGCGATTCCCGCCGTGTCTGAACAATACTTAGAAACGTTGGTAAGCCCCGATATTGTCAATACGTAGTCAATATCACAAAAGCGGTTGAACCGATTCTCATGGTAGCTAATAAAAAGCACCGGAACGGAAGGAAACCCAATTAAACTGACATTGGCGTCGGAATTATAATAATCTTCTTTTTGCGTTGAGGTTTAAAACATAAAAAAGGACATCATCATCTAATCCGCCCCCCCCCCTGCCACCTGCCCTGCCCTGCCTGTGGCCTTCTCTCAGAATAGGACGTAACCTAACCTAACTTAACCTTAGAAACTTGAAAAATTCTCGATAAAATCCAACATGTCAAATACGAGTAAATCGTTTTTTATCAAACAGCTAAGAGAAACCTATAAGGGTTGCTTTCACGTAAAAAATGCCGCATGAAATCGGTAAGTACATCTGTCGTTAGGGGCTACAATATCACAAACAGACGGACAGACATTTTCGTCGAGCTTACAGCACCATTTCTAGCGTCAGGGGTCTTATGAACTATTGAAGAACAGGGGGCTACTACGAAATTCGGAACTCGAAGTTCGTATCGTACCGTCCCTATTGTAATATTCGGCCGAATATTCGGCATAATTGATTCCTAAGTAGAAACTAGAAATATGATTCATTTGTAATTTAATCAATTTAATTTAACTCTTGAAAACAAAAACTTGCTCAATTTCTCACAATAAAGACCTGATCGATTATATTAACATATTTTATTTATGAAGATCTTACTTATATTTTGATTTTAATTAATAACCATCTTTTTTATCTGCTGTTATTGGAAATAAAGCCACAGTGTCAACAAAACCATAAAGCCTCGCTGTACCTCATAATGATAACACATTTAACACTCAACTCATGTATGGCTCAATACAGTAAAAATTTTGAGTACCACTTTGCCGAACATTCGGTGATTTAGCTGAACATTAGGCCGAATACGAATATTCGGTAAATCTGCCGAATATGCCGAATACCTATAACAAAACGATAATTCGGCCCATCCTTAATATACAGCAACTCGTACGACGCTTGCACCGTGTAAATGATGCTTAATATCCGGTAACCTCCCGGTGCGAGTTCGTGACGGTATTTGGTTTGCAGCTGTCATGTAGTATTTGATGAGACGGCACAATTTGTTACGTGTTGTTATTCTTGTGGCGTAATTAAGTTAATCACCACTGATAAAACGTGCAATGAGTGTGTCAGATTAGACAGGTCGGAAGCATAAATTTGAGCTTGAGGTATCTCGCCTCTAGACTTCTCGCTCTTTCGCCATCGTGCTTTTTAGATATCCAATACTCAATACTCAATACTCAATATTGCTTATAGCATCTTGTTTTTAACCCCCGACGTAAAAGAGGGGTGTTATAAGTTTGACCGCTATTGTCACCGTTGCTCTTAAACGGGTGGACCGATTTGAATGAAGTTTTTTTTTATTAGAAAGCAAGTTTTCCAGCGATTGGTTCTTAGGCATGTTTTATCAAAATCAGTTAAGCCGTTTTTGAGTTATTAAACTTTGAAGTGACAAAGTCGGAGGTTTTCCAACTTTTTGTTGGTAAGGTTATTAAGAAAACTCGGTTCCAATTGGAAATTAAGCGGAAAGGGGGTTAACGGCCTACAAAGAGTACGGTTATCAGTTATAAAGAGTCCATTGGCTAATAAAAAGTGTAGTATTATGTGGTAGAACCTTACTGTAACAACTTGCTGGCTGCAGTACAAATGGGCCGGCTAGACCGGATTAGTACCACACTCCCGGGCCAATCAACTATTTTACCGACATTTTGGGCGTCTCCTGCGTTACCAAAATTGTCTCTGGCGTTACCAAAAAATCGAACTTCCAACAAGATATTTCACGGTTTAATAGGTTGAACTTACGTAGGATGGCATGTATTCCTGTAGGTACATCATCTATTACATTACAGAAAAAACATGTTTACTCACAAAAATCTGCAATTGTTTGAAAAATGTCGCTAACAGATGAGTGTTGGTATAAAAGTTGATTGGCCCTCCCACAGAATACCGGCGTGATAGTAGTTTTGCAACTGTGTTTCCTACGGTGAGAGGGAGATCCGGAGGCCCAACTCCCCTTCCCCCTTCCCACCCTCCTCCCTCCCCATTAGCCCATTTTAGGCCGGCAACGCACACGCAGTCCTAATAATGCTGTAGGCGTCCATGAGCGGCGGTGATCACTTACCTTCAGGTGACCCGCATGCTCGTTTGCCAGCCATTTGATTTAAAAAAGGACCTACCTAGTATCGTTTGTATGTCAAAAAACAAAAGTTATTTTTTTTATAAATATGGCTCTGACCATTAGAGGACAATTTTGCTAGGTTTTGCTGTTGTATGAGTGGTAGTGGCGAGTTGAACGATGGATGACCTACTGTTTGCGTTCCATATATCGAATAACATCAATAAGGCGTGTCTGTCAATTGGAAAGTTCGACTTTAGCGACACATAATAATATAAGATTTTGGCCGCGGCTTCGCCCGCGTGGAATTCGGTTATCGCGCGCTGTTCCCCTGAGGGAACACACAGTTCCTGAGAACTGTGCATTTTTCCGGGATAAAAAGCCCAAAAACTATCTCTATGCCAAAAATCACATCGATCCGTCGCTCCGTTTCGACGTGAAACATAACAACAAACATACAAACACACACTTTCGCATTTATTATATCTGTATGGATACATTAGAAAGGAAGTTGTTTGAAAATGTATAGACGATGCCCCGGGTAGGAGAGATACAGGGTTTAGATATTTTTTAATCTATATAATTGTTATCGTTTCTTTTTATACTTACTATATTATGTTTGTTGAAATATTTGTTATATATATGAATTCGCCACTAGGGGCGCTAGTGTAGCGTGAGGTCTCCGAAATGTCAAATCTCATAGCTTTTGGGTGAGCTACGCGGGTTTATTTATAATTAGAATAATTTTGTAAATATTTTGCAATATCTGAAATTAATTATGGCAAATATGCGTTCCGGGGCAATGAATGTCTGTGTTTTGTGACAGTTTTGTCTTTCGGAAACCTTTGTCCTCCCTTTTTTCCGAACAAAACGGGGACTATGCAACACTGTGGCATGCTTGATATTTTTGTGGTATGGTTTTAAGGTGTATTAAATATGATTTTAATCTAAACTTTGTTTTCACGCCCGTAATAACAAACTTTTAAAGCTATACTTAAAAACCTCACGCAACAGTGCGCCATCTAGTGAGACAAAAAAACGATAGCCCTCATTGAAACGACATTAAATTCGACATGATAGTTAGATACGAACAATAATTGAAGGGAAAAGGAGAGGCAGGGAAAGAAAGAGACGTGCCAAGCCAAAGAGAACAACACATGCTACCAGAGAGAGCACCACTAGATTAGATCGTAGAGTCTACCATTATTATCAGTGACGTTGACAACCGTAAACTATTTTTACAGCCACAATCTGTTCAAAATGCAGTTCTCATTGAACTTGAACCAAGCTTGCGGAAAGACACGCGTGGAATGCATTAATTAACATACATCAGTAAAGGTCGCAGGTCGGAGCAGACTTGGGTGCACCGCCCTTGTACCGTGGACGAACCTTTATGTTAAAGGTAATAAACTGTGGTACTTAATAATATTAAATTTAGTAATATATTGACTGTTATGTACGCTTTGACCGCAAACTAAGTTCTTTTAAACAGTTGTTAAACGTGATTCAAAAATATCTTGACTTTATGGGTGACTGTTGTACCTCTGTCTTTCCGAGACCCGTCCTAACAAATAATATGCGTGTTTTGAAACATGAATGGACACTGTAATAATTCCGGTTTGCGACTCTATTAAAAAACACTATTTAAGCTTTGATAACCAAATTAACTTCGATCAGCTTCAAAATATTTTTTTATTTGCTTTAAAACAAATAAATACGACTGAATTGGCAAAAGTAACTGACATCATAGCTAGCTACTGTCATACAAGATCTATGGGAATAACCCTGCGAGAATCATCTTTTGACAGCTCAAAAAAAGTATACAGGGTGGCTTTAAATTTAAGCTTCGATTCTACTCGCATATCTAAGCTATTTTTATTTTATAACATTTCAATCAAGTGAACCTACACGTCGCTGCTGCTGTCTTGATCAACTCCTCGAAGTTCTCCGTGAGGAACGGCGGCAGCAGCGCCCCCAGGCCGTCCAGGATGTCTCCCCTCGCTGCTGCCAGAACAGCCACGATCAACAGCACCCTCATGCTTACGAGGGCTTCTTGGTAAGTAGTTCCTCCACACTTCTAGAGTGTCTTCTGAAGGTAGATCTTGACGCGCGGAGATCGATTTATTACTTTAATTTCCTCGTGTCTTCAAAAATTTCACGGTCTTCGGCAGTTAGAAGACTGTCACAGAATATGCTGTCGCATTTGCGTAAAGTATTGACAATAATAGTTGATGTAATGTTATCTGTCTTGTATTGTATATATTTATATAAATATGGCACTTAAGAAAAAACTTTTGCACTCAATATCCCAAAAAAGCACCGAAGCTTTAGCACTACATAAATGTCTAGAAACACCAGAACAGGTTCGTTTTATCCACTGGTAAAGTCCGGTTAGCACTAGGGCTGGTCTGAGCGACGTCGGCGACAACGACAACAGCGACAACTCGCAACTGGCAACAACGCGACCGCCGCGCGACGCATCTCTATCATGAACTGGCCGTTCTCATAAATATCAACAAGAATTTTGTTTTGAAGCTAGTGATGAGCTGTGTCGATTTTTTTTAGATAACAAAAAAAATTATGAATGGCCATATTGGTTTGAAAAACCATTCGCAAAAGTTTTTATAATATTAAAGTACAGCATTGTTTAAGTATTGCCTTTTGCCTTTGCACTTATTCAATGAAGGTAGTTTCTTCGAATTAGACTAGAGTACTATCCAGCTTGATTAATTAATATTTGTGTAAGTTAACATTCAAAATTATTTACTATTTGATTGAATAGTAATATTTTTCTTCTATTTCAAAGCATAAAAAAATATTATTTCTGTAAAAATAAACAGTATTTGTTACAGCGTCTACCTATTGTCGTTATTAATATCAAGAATAAAAACGGCAAAACAATCACGTTTGTTGTACGGGAGCCCCCCTTAAATATTTATTTTATTCTGTTTTTAGTATTTGTTGTTATAGCGGCCACAGTAATATAATAATCTGTGAAAAATTCAAGTGTCTATCTATTACGACTCAAGAGATAGAGCCCTGTGACAGACGGTCAGACAGACAGACAGGCAGCGGAGTCTCAGTAATAGGGTTTCGTTGGCACCCTTTGGGCACGGAACCCTAAAAAGGCTCTTGAGAGATAAAGTAATCCCAACTGTTTATTTATATATTCTGGTGTACGGAACTTTAAAAACAACGTGACGTTAGATTCGTCCGTGCCGTTTGCCAAAACATTGACAGTCGATAAAATCATCACTAGCTACGATGTACCTTCTCGACCTTCGCCCTGACAAACTTTACAAGCCAAAACAACCATTGTTCTTTTGCAGTTATGGAAATATGTAAAGGGTACCATTTAAAAACAATCCCATACGCATGTAAAAATACCGACACACATAACTTATGCTCATTTTTATGCAGATAATGTGGAACAAGTAATGTACTTTCCAACATTGGAAAAACTCAGTTTAATAAATACATTGCATATCTTGAGACACTTGACAAAGCTATGGATAGTACGCAATGGATAGTATACTTATAGTATACAAATTGTACTTGAATACAGTCATATTCAACGTCCAAGACTAGACAACGAACAGTCGTATTATTATTAATACAAATAAAGTAATACCTACCTAAATTAGAACTACGCAGAAACATAGAAAAATTTCTAGGCCTAACGGTTTACGCGTGCGAAGCCACAGGTAACGACTAGTTATCAGATAAAATTATCAACAGAATTCATATTATTATTATATTATATTAGCTAAAGCCGTACGTCACTAAGAGATTTCGTCTTTATATTTCCTTATTTCAATCTTGTATAATAACTGGTTTACATGACGCTAAGTGATTGAAGTGCTGTTTAGTTCCGTATTTAAATAAAATAAAAATGCTTATTTAAAACTGACATAAGCAAGTTCTCATCATCATCATCAACTCCTGGCTATACATAAAGTAAAGTAAAAAAAAGTAAAAAAAGTTTTATTAAAAAGAAAGGTTATAAATCCTTTACAGTTTCATGTTTGGGATTCACAACATCAGCATGCCGAGATGACTAAAATTATTTAGTGAAACATGAAATTGAAAACAAAACAATGTACTGTCTAGCGGACCCCAAACTAGGCTAACCTGTATCTTGGGGACCAGATGAGTTTCAAATACACAAACATGTCGCAAACATGTCGAATTGTTCAACACACGCTGTATGCATCCAACCCTGCAAGCTAGGCCACGAGGGGGATACGAGTGCGGGGGCGTTCAAGTAATACGTAACGCAATTTTTGGAGATTTTTGACCCCCCCCATGTAACGCGCCGTAACATTTCTCTGCCCTCCCCCTTCCTAAAAGTAACGTAACACCCAAATTACCATTTTTTTAGCTATTCTGTAGCAGTTTCCGAATTAAGCTGGCATTTCTAGACACAGTCACACTGGCAACTTAGCATGAGAGCATTTATATTCCAAGAACAACAACTGATGATGCGAATTTCCCACTTTTGAGGACATTATAGTATGTACTTGTTACAAAAAATTGTGACGTAACGCGAATTTAGATTGTTTATTTGGAATCTCTTTGTATTTTTTATTTCAATTCCAAATTTTTACTTTTACGGTCATCCCGTAAAACCTAAATTGAAAATACAAACTGAATTATAGATGCACAGAAAAACCAGAAAAATAAGACCAGCACTGGAATCGAACCCAGGTCCTCGGTATTCCGTACCGCGTGCTATACCGCTACACCACTGGTCAACAATACAGACACGAATTTCCCTTATGCACCTCATATCTCAGCTTGTTTGTTTCTTATTTAGCCACTTAAGCAGTGACGCTAGCGACATCTATACCGTAGCCCTCATCGAGAAACTTTCGGCACTCCATTGGAACCAACTGCTCACCCGTACCCGTAACGCGAAGTTTGAAACACATCCTCCCCCCCTGTAACGCATCGTAAGTTTTTACAAGACCCCCCCACCCAAACTGCGTTACGTAATACTTGAACGCTCCCTACCCACTAAAAAGCACACTGGTTCCCTCGTCGCCATGGGAGCAAGAAGTCACACTCAGACGCTCGCTGGCCGAGCGATCCTCAAATCGACACCGTGCAATGCTGCTCAGATCCCTGCCCTCCCCTGCTGGTACCAGATTTATAGGGGCTTACTCCTCGTAGCCTCTGAATGATGAGCTCGTAGCATCTGAGCCATGTCCCCGGCGGGCTGAGGTTACGTGCTCTCACATTGACTCTCATGTCCTCATGCCCTACTTTGAAAGGATTTGAATTTGACGTCTTAGAGACCTGATGATAATAATATAAAAGTAGGTCTTACAGCACAACCTATATGGACTTGTATGGATTGAACCCTCGGCGTGGCATGGTCGTTGCTGCCGAGAGGTTTCGAGTAGAGCCCGCGGATCGGCAAGCGCAGCGCAGGACGTCGAGATGGACGGATGACCTGGTTAAAGTCGCGGGTTCACGGTGGATGCAAGCCGCTTCCAACCGAGGCAACTGGTCTAGAGGTCTATAGGGAGGCTTTTAGCCCCCGACACAAAAGAGTCTGTCTGTCTGTGGCACCATAGCTCTTAAACGAGTGGACCAATTTGAATGCGGTTTTTTTAAAGCAGGTTTTTTGGCGATGGTTCTTAGACATGTTTTATCAAAATTGGTTCAGCAGTTTTTGAGATATTGAACTTTGAAGTAATTCGTACCTATATTCTATAGAAAGTTTGCCAAAAACTTTCCTATGGCTTTTTTTACCTCTTCTCATAATGATGGGCACATAAACCCTGTTAGGCAACCCACTGACACCTCGCGCCGCTCACACGCCGCATATAAATGGCCCTTTAATCCACACAGTTCCACTTTTACGGATGACACTGTCATATCCGACCACAGAGCTAAGAAAAGGGATAGAACGCGCGAGTTACTAACCTAACTAACTTGATATTTTTTTAATGAAATGAAATTAAGTTTTTATTTCGGACATCACTAATTATCCATGTTATTAGTGTAACACCCGACTCTAAAATTTCAAAGTTCAATATCTCAAAAACGACTGAACCGATTTTTAACCCCTGACGCAAAAAGCTACGCTATGTGTCATGTCTGTCTGCTGTGTGTCTGTCTGTGGCACCTTAGCTCTTAAACGGGTGGACCGATTTGGATGCGGTTTCTTTTATTTTAAATTAGGTTTTCTAGCGATAGTTCTTAGACATGTTTCATCAAAATCGGTTTAGCCATTTCTGAGATATTGAGCTTTGAAGTGACAAAATCGGGGGGTTTTCCAATTTTTTGTTGGTTAGGTTATAATGACACTTCGCTATGAACCAGCTCACGGAAGCTCATTTCCCCCAAAGAAAAACCGCATTTAAATTGGGTCCATCCAATGGCATGAGAGGCATTCGGCATTCGGGTTTGTACATCAGTTTTGCAATAAAAACTGTATTTTTTTTATGAAAAGGATACCTACCTACAATTTTTATTGTACACAACTCATTTTGAGTCGCCGTGCGACACAAACTGGACTTTTGTATAAAACCAAATGTAGCAGAAATTACACGACTCACAATTCAAAAAAATTACGTTCGTAACATTTAGCTTCCTCATACCTATCTTTTGCTAGGTACGCGGATTTGCCCTATAAGTAATATATACACACACACATCACGCATTAAGCACATTAAGTTTGAGAAAAACGGTACAATAGTCACAGGTTGCTATAGCCTATCGCCTACGGTATACCTAAACCTATATTACCCTCAGTCGCCTCTTATGACATCCACGGAAGAAATGGAAAGGTGTAATTCTAACCCGCCACTATAATAGGTACACGGGTATAAGTAATATCATAATAAATATTATCATAATGGCTAAAAAAATGTTACTTAGCCTCCTGAGTCCTGACTTTTGTTAACGAACTTAGTGCTTATAAGACCTAGACGTGGTTGACCTGCTTTGTTATTTTGGATATTACGTAAAAATTCTTGGAATTCTTTATTCAATGATCGATTTGTATTTCATAAAGTACATTCGGTCATTATTCTTAGTGTTAATTGGTCCTTTATAAAGTACGCGAGGGCTCCGGAGGTTAGATGGCCATTTCTATTATTCTATTAGTTCTGTGGTACTGTCAGGATATAATTTATAGCCATTTGATGAGGGATTTAAGGACGTTACTCCTAACGGCTTACTGATGAAGTTATGAGACTTACGAGTGATGAGTATTAATTAACGTCCAGAAAGACTTGAGCCTTTTAGCCTATGTCAGATATCGGTGTGCAGGTAACTGGTCTTGCACAAAACAATCAATCTGTGCCTTTTCATTCATTACTTCCAAGCCCAACCCAGCACAATCTACTTTTAATTAATATAAAGTTATAAAAAAAACCTCGCCATATTGCAGAAAACCAATAGAACTAATTTCTTGCACTGGTAACAATAAATTCAAATGTCATCTGTCTATTGCTGTCAAAGTTCAACGTTGTTTGCGCGTCGTATTTTAAAGTGCTATTTTGTGTTTTTGTGCGTTAAAATGCCGAACATTATCCATAGCCTTGGTAGGAAAATAATTTACAATGTATAAAAGTATTTGTCATAGAAAAAGTCTGAAGGATTACAAAATATTCCTTTAAATAACATCACCGACAACGTTATCAATATGACTGGTAGGTATCGTATAGTAAGTGTAAAGAATGTTGCAATATAAAACGTAGAAGTGCTGCCCTCGCGTCAGGTTTTTTATATTCCTGGTCAGCCTTTATAAAATTCTCGTGTCACAGTGTTTGTAACCAAACTCCTCCGTAACGAGTTAACCGATTTTTATGAAATTTTTTGTGCAAGTATATTCGGTAGGTCTGAGAATAGGACGTAAACTATTTTTCATACTGGTACACGGACGGAGCCGCGGGCAACAGCTAGTATAATATAAAATCAAACCTTTGTTTGCAATAACAAGGTCAAATTTTCAATTGCTGGAAATGCACACTTAAAATGAAGACGCAACCTAATTCGAAGTTTTAGCAACTAGCAAGTTAAAATATGATTACGAAAGCAAATTACGGTGTTTATTAAGATTACGGATTATTGCAAACATGCGATGTTAAGGCTCTGTCCACAAGAACTGCGGTTGTTAGATACACAGCTCTGCTGCTTACGATGAAAAGGTCTGTCCCAGAGAGCACCGACCGATTGTCATTTTATTTTGAGACCTGAAAAGAACACACGAAACCTATTAAATTACCTTTACAGTGTCCATCCGTCCGTGAAATGGATAGACAGCTGAAATTCTTTATAATGATGTATATTCAATTTACAAACAAGAAAGTATACCTACTGAGTAAGTATATAGACGCTCTTAAAAGGTCTTAAGGTCGCGGGTGAGCAAGGAAATTATTTTAGTTCATTTATATAGACGGTATTTGTTGCTCGATTTTATTACAAACTCAAACTCACAACATTTATTGACATAAAAAACACACTCTCACAAAAAAAACACCGTAAAAACATAAATAGAAGAAGAGAGAAAAATTAGAGACGGGAGCGCCAAAGTTCGTATACTCTTCGCAAGTCATACCGTAATTTTTGTCCGAATCATCGTTTGTCATAATTTTTTTCCCACTTGAAACCTTAAACTTTTCTGAATTTTCAAATGTTCATCCTATAGAAGACTATAGGTTAGGTTAGGTTTGTTTTATAACAATTCTGAAAAATTAATGGATTCTGAGAACAAAGAGTTATGACAAACGATCATTCTGAGAAACATTACATTCGGACTTTCAATAAGTATGCGAGTCGATATGGACCCATTCTACAGTAAAGGACTTGATAGCCCAGTGATTAGAGAACCTGACTTCAAAGTTCATGGTCCCCAAGTTCGATACCCGGTCGAGGCAGATACTTGTATGAAAAACGCGAATGTTTATTCTCTAGTAGTGGGTGTTCAATATATATTAAAGTACTAGCTCTTGCCCGCGGCTTCGCCCGCGTGTAATTCGGCTATCGCGCGCGATTCCCTTTGGGAACTATTTATAGATTTTTAACACAAGTTTTCGATGCGCAAACGAGAAGCATAGGTCCGTCTAGCACGGCGCGTCGACGCACACTGTCTATTTGTATCGGAGTAAACGAGAGCCCACTGTCGCTGTAACTGAGCAGCCGGGTTTTAGATGATAATAATAAATAAATATTGAAATAAAAAAAGTATGGATTATTTGTGAAATATGACTCGTTAGCAGTTTAGGTATGAATATGTTCACTTCATGTTTTTAATTGCAGACTCATACGTCTAAAAAATAAGGACATAGAACCGTTTAAAGATGATTTTAAGACCAATCTTTGCAATTTTTCTTTATCGAGCCGATTTTGTCCTATTATGTTTCGAGTCCGTCCACGGTCTTTGAAATATGATGAATATTAACATATATTTTTTTGATGCGCTAGAACAAATAGTTTTTCTTAAAAAACTGCGTAAATGACATAAATTTCAACAAAATTAGGTCTTGTCAGCCTCTTAAAAGTAGCCTATGTCACTCTCTGGCCCATAAACTATCTCTGTGCCAAAAATCACGTGATATTTAATTATAATATATTGTATAGGTGAATCAATGAAAGGCCGGATAAGTAGGAGTCCAAAACTTTATTAGCTGGCATTCACTGTACACACTTTCACAATAGAAATAGATCAATAACGTTTTGAACATGAGACTGAATAATTAAACACCCAACCCAAACACAAGATAAGATAAGACATACAGAAAGAACAGTCAATGCGCGCGGAGCGAGCTCGGTTCCGTGGTGAGGCGACGCGCTAACTGACATTTTGGCGGGCGGTTAATACGGTATTTGACTATTTTGTATATGTTTTATAAATTAAAACTACACAATGCCTGTTATCGAATAGAGAAACAATTATTAAGCTTCCTTAACAAATGACAAAGTTATAAAGGTTTAAAATACAAGATTAGACAGAGAAAGACATACTGGCATGTGACGTCACACGCCAGTAGCGCCATACTTGTTGCATAGAGAAAAGCGTTTGAGAAAGAGACAGGTATATAGATTTTTCAAAAAATCACTATAAATCCAATTTTCAACCGATTTAAGTTTTCTCTTCGCTAAACACTGTCTGTAGTCTGTATATCTATATTTTCATAACAATATTAAGATATGGCAAATTCAGGAGTTGTCAAATACCGTATTTGAAAATCGGCCGGGCGCGCGACGGCGGCGAGTAGATCGGCGGGAAGACGAAGGGTTTACGATAAATATTATTACTGTGACTGACAGTGTAGGTACGGAACTCTTCGCGTAAAACTCCAACTCGCACTTAGCCCGTTAACAATCAAACTAGTATCATATTATACTTAATTACAAATTCAATTCTTAGTTACGCATTTAGCCTTGTCGTGAGAATGAATTGAAATTATGGATGTTGTTTTTTTGTCAAAATATCAGTGATCATTGTGATGCAAATTGAATTAAATTTAATTATCACTATCTCGTCATGCGAAGGGTTATAGAATTACGAAATAATTGCGACGTTTAAAATAATAATAAAATAGTTATTTATTAAATAAATACGTAAATACCTTAGAAAATCTCTATGTATATACTTGTGTTCTCTGTACTGTTTACTGTATTGGTGTGCAATAAAGAGTTATTGTATTGTATTGTAAATACGTATAAATGTCTCTCTAAGCAGTTTAAAGTCACTCCATAATTGTGGATTTAATTTTGTAATTAGTTTAAGGGGCTGTTTCTCCATCCATTGATTAGCGTTAACCGCCGGTTAAATGTGATGCCATCTCCGTCTACTCGAACAAAAAAAATAGAGACGGCATCACACCTAACCGTCAGTTAACACTAATCAATGGATGGTGAAACAGCCCCTAAATCTACATGATTCGAAGGTGAACTGTTTCGGCTAATCTTCTTTTAAAGGTAGGTAAACCAAACATATATGACTATCGTCAAGAGGGCGCTTTTGTTCTTATTTATATGGCAATAGGTCAGTATAGTCGGCACAATGATATCTTGACTTGTCTACAACGTTTACCTGTATTTCTGATGTTAATTTGGAAAGGTTTTGTAGTGAAATAGTTTCATTCCCCAAGCGTTTTTTTTCTGTAGTTTGTTGTAAACATTAGGTATTCACAATGATCCGTTGTTGTTTGTTGACTAGCGTTTTGGGCATTTTTTGTTATTGTTCAAAGAAAACGCCACAGTGACACTGACAATCATCAAAATTATTGCCAGTGCAACAAATTAGTTCCAATGAAATTCCGCAACATGGCCTTGTTTAAACAGGGCTGGATTAGTCAGAATAGACAAGCAAAGAAATTGAAAATGTTTCATAAAGTTTGTTTGTTTATATTTTTTATTGCGCAAAAAGGAAATACAAAAACGCCACAAAAAATAAAGTGTTAAGTAAGTAAGCAAAAGAGGTAAAGTTATTTTTTATTGTAAAATATGCATTCTTGCGATGCATACTGTCTCTTACTTACTTAGATTGAACTTGAAAAGAGCTGATGATTTCCAAATGGCTGGAAAGGGAGCATTGCCTAGGGGCCCCGACATGGTAAATCCGGCCGTGTTCACGCCAGGTTTTCATTAAATCACCAAAGGTATACATTAATTTTTCCCTGGGGTCTCAAACTATTTCAGTGACAGGTGCCAGACAAACTAATAGACAGAGTTATTTTCGCATTTTTAACATAAGAGACGGACGGATGACATCCGGCAGCAAGCCGGTACTAACTGGATGAGGGTGGCAGGGGACAGACAGACGTGGAAACGTGAAGAGGAGGCCTACGTTCGAAGACGGACGCAACAAGGGCTGCTATAGACAGATAGATAGAATATGAGTAAGGATTTGAAACAAACTTGCCATTGGTGAATCTTTGCAAAATTTCTAGCGACTTCTGAAAAATGAGGTGGCAACACTGAAGCAGTATCAGTCAGAGCTGAGCGTGCAAAAATATCTGACACGACCCCTAAAATGAGAGTCGTATCAGACACGATTTGCTCTGTCAGATTTTAATGCTAGCGTACTGTGTGGACTGCAAACATTTCCTGCTTACATAACCCCAAAAGTAACTTCCGATCTCAAACTGTTGTCCGTCGGTGTGTTTGCGCATGATCGTGACATTCTCGCGACGCTTCACGGCCGTCTTGGGTAACCGTTTAATAACTATACCTACTGTTACTTTATTACAAAATGACGGTGACAAGAATTGATGGTCAAAGAACTTCAAATAATTTATAGAATCAGGCGTTACTTTACGGAGCTGGACTGGGCAAAGTAAATGTTTTAAGTCTGCTACAAAGATACTATATAAGTATACCACGCGCCATATAAATCTGCCTAAAAGTTCATTACTTAATACTCAGTTTTGACGCATTTTTGAGATATTTTTTTATGCGACGTCTTTACGTTACTTCCGGATTGTGTTAGAATCGCTTAAGCCTATTCAATTATTGGAATTATACCTTTGTAGTTTTTGCGGTGCTAGTCGTGGCAATGAACTTTTAGGCAAAGTTAGGTGGCGGAAGGTATGCACAGTCATAAGACTACATAAATAAGTAGGTCATTTGTAAATTATGAAACTATTACTTATTTTGTGGCTTTAAAAGACTTTTAAATTAGTACCTACATAAACATAATTATTATAACTTTTAATTATTTGAGGTCTTGGCACACGAAGAAAAAGGAATTCTTTAACCAAGGATATTCAGTCTCAGAAGCACTCGAGCAGAGGCAGAAGCAGAGTGTCGTGGGTTCAAACCCCGGCTCGCACCTCTGAGTTTTTCGAAACTCATGTGCGGAATTACATTTGAAATTTACCACCAGCTTTGCGGTGAAGGAAAACATCGTGAGGAAACCGGCACAAACCTGCGAAGCAATTCAATGGGGCGTGTGAAGTTCCCAATCCGCACTGGGCCCGCGTGGGAACTATGGCCCAAGCCCTTTTGTTCTGAGAGGAGGCCTGCGCCCAGCAGTGGGACGTATATAGGCTGGGATGGAATGGGTTCAGTCTCAGAAATATTGTTTAAATCTAAGTAATTATTTTCTTTAAGTAAGTATTTTATACCGAGCGGCAAAAAATCTGGCCCTCGAATGTATATAGTAATAGGTAGTTTTATATGCAGACTGGGCCAAATTTTGGGCCGCTGAGTTAGTTTTAACCCAAGACAATATTTTGTCTTTACCCAATACAATATGGCGTCCGGCTATATACGAAATATTATTGTCTTTACCAAGGTATATTGTCTTAATCTAAGCCATCATTTTTCTCCGTGTAACGTACATAATATGTATGCCCTTGACTGTACGTTACCGAGGCTTATGATGAATTATACGCATGCTAATATTGCAACTACTATCATAATAAAGATCAATAACGAAAAATTAACATACTAAATGTCTGTTGATACGAATAATATCCGCGTATGATGCGCTTCCTAGATCGAAATAGCCCAGTCATATAATAACCGCTTCCTACTGCTGCGCGAATTTCGGTTATTTTCCACAGCATTTTACAGTTCCTGATGCTAACTAGTTTTGCCATGTCAAGTTGTCGGTGTGGGGGCATGCATAGGCGTGCCTAAACGAATCTAATTACTGCATCAATTAGATTATCAAACATATTGGACACGCAGGTATTATGATTTTAACTGCTTGTTATAAAGTGAAATGTTGCTACACCCACTGGGATTTTTTTATTGATACTACCTGTAATAAATAAATAAATAAAATAGGTAGTTCCACGTGCGACCATCACTGCCGTGCCCGTTTTGAGTAGAGATGGGCCGAACATGGGTTTCACCGAATACGAATATTGGCCAAATGTTCGGCAAAACTTTTGCTGAACCGAATATTCGGCATAATTGATTCCTTTACGTAAACAATACAAGTCTGAACTTCTTGTCGCAAAGCGCGCAGATGGAAGCCTAACCCTATTTTTTTAGGGGTCCCATAGACGTAAAGTGGGGGTGATTTTTTTTCTCGTCCAACCCTATAGTGTGGGGTCTCGTTGGATAGGTCTTTTAAAACCATTAGGGGTTTGCTCAGTCGATTTTTCGATTCAGCGATTTGTTTGCGAAATTTTCAACTTTAAATTGCAAATTTTCATTAAAATCGAGCGTCCCCCTCCCCCTCTAAAATCTAAACCGGTGAGGGGAAAATTTTGAACAATTTCAGGATGGTAGTAAATATATCAAACTTTCAAGGAAAACTATAACGGTTAAGTTTACTTGAGTTTTTTTTATTACTTATTTTAATTTATTAACAGAAATTGAGAATTATTAGTAGTTTATGAGTAAATAGCAGCTAAGGTATAAAATATATCTAGCTATGGAAGATTCCGTATAAAATAAAAAATCCTTAGAAAAATATTACTTAATTTTTTCGTAATGGCTACGGAACCCTATTTCGGGCGTGTCCGACACGCTCTTGGCCGGTCTTTGTGGTAATCTAACCGACGAAATATTTACATAAATGTCATAATTTTTTACCCGAGAAACTACCTAATTGTTGTATTTAAACATTCAGTTCGGTGTTGAACGAGGTCCTTTAGCTTGTTCGATTGCTATCTACTTCTAATTATTTCATTAGTCGCCTAATTATATCATCATTGGTAACTAGAAGATATGTCTCGTTCAAAATCCACGCAATAAAATACCTAAAGATTCCATCCAATTTACTTGTTAGTTATAATATAACCCTAACCTGCGTGTTTGAAAGAAATTGGTCCATTATATTCATTGTCCATGGTTCATCTAATAGAGATGTTACCAACTACCAACCATTATAAATGGCTTATATAAGGCTCATTGGATGATGGCAAGGCTTTACTCATGGGGGCGGTACAGTGTCTTCTTCTCCTGGCGTTGCTGCTATGGCAAGCTTCTGCCTCGCCAGCTGTTGTAAGTCACATTCATTGCTTTGAGTTTTATCATCATCATCAACCGGAAGATGTCTATTGCTTGACATATAGGGCGGTCCTCAAGGATCTTTACGGCATTCGGTTTTGTGATAGTATGCCTCATAGTAGGCCCTCGTAGGACAATTGGTTCATGTAATCTTAGGTTAGTTTGTAAAGGCATTAAATGTTAGTTCATGTTACACAGTATGGTTTAACGCAGTGAGTGGTGGGCAAACTTTCTTGATAGGGGGCCAAAAAGTGACAGATATTTTAGAGCAGAGGACCTCTTCTGCTACACGGCTAGTCTAGCTGTCTCCTTTACTCGTGCATCTATTACTTATTCTATTTCATATTGAGTATTATTTATCGCAGGCCATATGGTTACTATTAATTTCGAAGGTACGTCAACAGGCCGGTTTAAATTCCTTGGCGGCGGGTCGTACTTTGGCCATCAGTGGTTTAATATCTTTCACTCATAATCATGTCGACCTGAGTTATTGTTTAACGAACTCGTGATCGCTTACTTTAGCCTATTTACCATCTATTTTTATCTTCATCCTCCACCGTGTTACAGAAAGATGTTGTGAAAACGATTGCGATTACCACGAATGCGTTAGCAAAAACCGTATATGTAATGATAAGCCAATGACAAATATATCCATACTAATATTATAAATGCGAAAATGTGCGTTTTAGTGTGTTTGTATGTTTGTCCGTCTTTCACGTCGGAACAGACCGACGGATCGACGTGATTTTTGGTATAGCTATAGTTTACGGCCAGAAAGTGACTTAGGCTACTTTTTATCCTGGAAAAATGCATAGTTCCAGAGGGAATAGCGCGCGATAACCAAATTCCACGCAGGCGAAGCCGCGGGAAAAAGCTGGTAAATAAATAAAACGACTTAGTTGCCAGTAATTTTAGGATTCTGAAAGCGTAACCGTTTGTTGTAGAAGAGATTAGTTATCGGCAGTGATTGTTTCCAAGTTCGTAATTAAGATGGCAACAGAAATTAGTTCTGTACCTATCACTAATTTTGATCTTCAAAACATGATGATCGATACGACCAGCGCAGCCGAATTAATACAATTTGCAGATCATTTTTATTTGGATCATTATAATCTTAAACCCGTTTAACCGTTTGTCACGTGTAAGCTTCCAAATGTTGTAGCGTTAATTGCTTTCGGTATAGTTTTTAACAATTACAATTTTATTTGGACGACTGATACCCGTTGGGGCCGAGTACTCGAATGGAGACCGCGGATCGGCAAGCGCAGCGTAGGATGTCCACCAACGAGGTAACGGATGACTTGATTAAAGCCGCGGGCCTTACGGTGGATGCAGGCCGCTCTAACCGAAGCGGTTGGAGGTCTAATGGACGTCCTACGGCTGATAGATGAATATTCGGTGAATTAAAAAAATAACATTAAAAACAAAAAAAAATGTTAAAGTTTGGTTATACTCGTACTTTAAGCAATTTTTTGATTATTATTAACAACTTGGAAAAAATGAAACTGTCCTCGTTGTATACTTAGCAAAAAGAAGTAGGTAGCGAAAACAATTATGCCCCCAAGTATCATCATGTCAGCCGAAAGACGTCCACTGCTGGACATAGCCCTCCCCCAAGGCTCTCCACTCAGACCGGTCTTGTGCTTTCCGCATCCAACGCGATCCCGCGATCTTAACCAGGTCGTCGCTCCATCTTGTTGGAGGCCACCGACAGCGGACGCCATTCAAGAACCTTCTGACCCCATCGGCCATCAGTCCTGCGAGCAATGTGCCCCGGACACTGCCAATTCAGTTTCGCAATTCTTCGGGCTATGTCGATTAATATAGTTCTACTGCGGATATCATCATTTCTGATTCTATCCCGCAGAGAAACCCCAATTATGATTCCAAGTATTATAGACAATAAAGCCTCAGTTTGGAAGCTTTTTAGAAACGATAGTCGCATGACAGCCATTCCTAACACGGAACTAGCGCCGCCGCCGTCGGTTGCAAACATCAAAACTAGTCTTTGACGCACGTTTTGATTGAACCAGTTTTTTGTGTTTATACAAAGATGAAGTTAACAGGGGACGGTCATCTTTAAATTTAGGATTTATGTTGATAAAATTTCCGTCGATATAAAGTGACGCAAATCAACCGGAAAACCGCAAAATTAAAACAAAATGTAAATTATTGGTGTTATTTTTGTATCGAACGAAACTGTTGTTTGGATAATATCACATCTAAAACATGGAGTTAAAGTGAATGTGGATGAAAACAAAATGGATAGTCAAAATACCACAAACGGGACTTATCACGCTAAAACACACAAGTTATATTTACGTCGACGTTTCGACCACATTACAGTGGCCGTGGTCACGAGCAGACTGAAGTGTGGGGTGTCAAGTCTGCCTCGCAGCGCGAGTCCTTCGAACTCATCTTCATCTTGCTAGGCATTTGACACCCCACACTTCAGTCTACTCGTGACCACGGCCACTTTAATGTCGTCGAAACGTCGAGGTAAATATTACTCGTGTGTTTTAGCGTGATAAGATAAATCGCGTTTGTGGTATTTTGACTATGAGTGAAAATCACGAAAGTTTAAAACGTTATAACAAAATGGATGTCAGAAAATAAGTGTTTTGCAGGTGGTAGGACCTTGTGCAAAGACAGCCGGTGAAATTACTGGCACTCGAGGTATCCCATCTTAGGCCTCTAGGATGGCAACGCATCTACAATACCCCTGTTGTTGCAGATGTTTATGGGCGGTGGTGATCTCTCACCATCTGGACACCTACTAGCTCGTTTGTCATCCAGTCGAATAAAAAAAAAGAAGAATTTATAGAAAAAACTGGTTTTTTAATCGACGAGTCCATCTTGGAGGTGGACGTCCTGCACAGCGCCTGTCGATCCACGGTCTCCATTCGCAAACTTTTTTTTTGGTTTATTCTTTGTTTTATTGATATTATTTGAGGACATTCAGCAATAGCGGGTGTTATAACAGCATTTTTATTTGTGAGTTGCGCGGCGCTTCGGGCAGTTCTGTATCGCATGCCAACTAGGATCCACATAATATCAGCGTCGAGTTACCTTCCGTGGCCTGACGAATGCGGAGTGGATTCCTTTTTCATAACAAACGTATTTAGATAGTTATTGGAATATTTTTTACTTCCTATTGATTGTGTTAGTTATTAAATAAATGTTTCTTATTTTTACCCGACTGCGAAGAAGGAGGGTTATGTGTTTGACGCGTATGTATGTATGTATGTCTATTCCTATGTCCTCTCGTAATTACTCAACGGCTACACCGATCTTGATAAATGATACGTCATAGGGTTCGTCTTGATGACGCGAGTGACACTGGGTACATGAAATTCTTAAAAAATCAAAATGGCGGATTTTTGGTGCCAAATTGTAAGTTTTCAGAAAAAAATATTCAGGTCTATCGAGTAGGGTGTCAAATGAAAGCTAATAATTAGACCATTCTAAATATATATGGGTTATAATAGTTTTAATCTACCATTTTCATAGAACTATTAAAAAAGTGTGAAATAAAACAAGAATAAAACAATAAATTTAAAAAAGACTGCCTTGAAAAATACTAAAAAGAAGAAAACAAGTCTAGTGGACTAGAACTTTGTTAAGTAGCTAACTTAAAGTCAACAGTCAGGACCCATTTAAATCGTGACGCTCAAAAATTCTTAACCTAATGGGTCCCGACTGTTGACCTTTAACAAAGTTCTAGCCCACTTGTTTTCTTCTTTTTAGTATTTTTCAAGGCAGTCGGGTTTTTTTTATTCTTGAACAGACCCAATGCACGCCAACCACCCTAAAGACTGAATTGTCACCAGTTGAACCACGACGCGTCCTCCCACCCGTCGCTGTCGGAGCTGTCGACGCGCGTGGCGCCGCGTGCGCCGCTGCTGAAGGACAGCCGGCTCCCGCTGCCCGGGCCCCAGGACATTGAGGCCATCAAGAAGGTGGCCCAGATCCTGGCCATGCTGGCCGAACAGGTACTGGGGGGGTACGTGCCACATCAACATCATATCAGCCGTTTGACGTCCACTGTTGGACATAGGCCTCCCCGTAGACCTTCCAATTGCTTCGGTTGGAAGCGGCCTGCATTAGACATACATACATAAAATAATAAAAACAAATAAATATCACGGGACAATTCACACCTATTGACCTAGTGCCAAAGTAAGCTTAGCAAAGCTTGTGTTATGGGTACTAAGCAATTGCTGAATATAATTATATAGATATAGATATACTTAAATACATATTAAACACCCAGGACCCGAGCACAAACATTCGTATTTTTCATACAAATATCTGCCCCGACACGGGAATCGAACCCGGGACCTCAAGCTTCTAGCATTAGGCCATCTGGTCGTCATACATAGCTCTAAATAGTAGTGATAGGCACATACCTCCCCTAAGAATGGGAGGGCTTGGCCCGTATTAAGTACCCACGCGCGGAGCCAGAGCGAATTAAAAACATAATCACACCATTGACTTGCAAAGCAGGTACGTTCATCCCCATGATGTTTTCCTTCACTGTAAAGCTCGTGGTATATAATAATATGTAATTTCACACATGAATTTCGAAAAACTCAAAGTTCGACCATGGATTTGATCCCACGATCCTCTGCTTGAATGACCACAGGTCAAACCACTAGGCCACCACGGCTTTCTCAAGTAAGTAAAAATACATGTGATAATCGGAAAGTCACTCGAGGAACCGAGCCGTTGGGGGAGAAAGGCTTTTGAGCGATTATTTTTGCGACCCGAAAGAAGAGACATGGCAAGTGTAGCCATGCGTAGGCAAGTGCAGGTGTAGCCAGCATTAGACCTTTTCACATTATAGTTCTGGTTGCAGGTGATCCCGGCGATCATCGGCGAGCCGCCGGGCGCCTGCGCGCCTGCGACGCCGACGACCCGCCGCCAGACCCCGTCAACGACAAGACGACAACTGACAATTAATTAATTAACAACCCTTGACGTGCCTTGACTATCTAGTAAAATGAGCTCTCTCACTTAGCGGACACGTCTTTCGCACTTGTTTTTAAACATCAATTCATCATCATCTCAGCATCATTGTTTACGTCCCACTGCTGGACACAGGCCTCCTCTCAGAATGGGAGGGCTTGAATTCAAATTCAAATTCAAATCATTTATTCAGTAAATAGGCCGCAATGGGCACTTTTAAACATCTTGGGCCGTAGTTCCCACGCGGGCCCTGTGCGGATTGGGAACTTCACTCATACTATTGAATTACTTCACAGGTGTGTGCATATTATACTGATAGTTGATGCATCATGTGGTCAATTGATTATAGTTGTAAAGCGTGTAATCGCAATCATAGTTGAAAGTGTAAGCATTTCGCTAATTATAACAAAACGCCCGTTTTCCTTGACAAGGTCTGTAACTAATTAAATTGTAAGTTAATTAATGGGTATATTATTACTAGCGACTTTCTTTATTATAAGAATAATTTTATTAAATAATTTAGTAAATAATACAGTTTTTTTTTTGTTTATTATATTTATATGTAAGAAGTGGTACACTCATTTTTCATTTTCAAAGTAAGTTTCAAGGTAAGTAATAGAATATATAAAAACAAAACATTAATTACGTATAACTTCACTATTTTTTAAATATAACATGGGTTTGCTATAATGCTCATAACGTATAATGATAAAATATATAATTTCATAATGTCTAATGAGCCATAGACATAATGAGTAATAACATATAACATTCATTCAACCTTACAACTTACAACGGAAATCATAACGCTCAAAAACATAAATTAAACATTTTTTATTTCAATTTTACGGTTTCCTCGCTGCTATAAAAAAACCCTAACATCGAAGGCTTTTCACATGTGGGAGGAGGAGTATGGGGGAAGCCAATGTTCAACGTGGTCGTCCTACAGTTGATATGATGGTAATGATGACAACTAAGTTAGATACGTGTCTTTACCACGTAAAATAACCTGTAAGGAGGAAGAGAACGGTGGAGCAGACGAGTCCTCGAATGGAAACCACGGACGAGAAAACGTAGTGTAGGGCATCCTGAGGCACGGACGGACGACCTTTAAAGGTTGCTGGCGGCGGATGGATGAGAGGGGCTGAAGACAGAGTGTTATAGCGCCATAGAAGAGGCCCATGTCCAGCAGTGGACTGCTGTAGGCTGATGGTGAGGACGAGAACTCACGAATGATGTGTAAATACTGTCTCTATTCTAAAGCCTTAGGTCTAACTTATATAGTCTATGTTGTATATTGCGGGAGAGTGTGTGTGAAAAATTGTTTATTTACGGCTCCAAGAGTACCACCACCAAACAATTACTTTTCTAAAAAATGGTTTCATTAATGCATTATAACACAATACAAATGCTTTTCATTCAATTCAATGTATTTCGATAAAAACGCAAACGTGTATCTGATTTCATTTTATAATATAATATATTATATACAGCCGATATGATGATGATGATGATGTTTGCCTTTGTACATCTTATTATCCTGGGTTTTTATGTACAACAAAGAGTTTTTAATACAATACAATATATTATAATATAATATTATTTTTCTACTCCCATAGTATAATAATCTGTCAAATCCAAATACTGTAAGTTGCAAGCTTTCCAAATACTTTTTTCATTTCTAAAATTATGTCGTAGAAAAAGTTATGTATGAAACTCGTGAAGGCTCGTTTTATAAACACAGACTCGTGAAATAATGACCCTTGTTATGTTACAGTAGCATAAAATACTATTATACCGTTAAAACTCAAGTGGCAATTACTTTGTTTTAACTATACTCGTACAAGTACGAGTACATACCTATTAATTGATTACAATAGTTAACGAAAACATTTTACTTACATAATGGCACTATTACTTATTGCTTTCATACACACAATAACAATGATGAGCATCGAACACGATGTTTATCGATGCTTGTATGTTACACGTATACTATTTGTAACAATATTTATTATCGTAGAAATAATAATTACTGAATAGTGTTAACTAGCCAAGGTTTTACATACATATTAAGTTTGTTTACAAATACAAAAATATTTGTGAGCAATGTGACGAACAGTTTTATGTGTTTACTAACAATTGTTTTATCTCTGATAACGTCAATAAAAAAACCGGCCAAGATCGTGTCGCACACGCCTAAAATAGGGTTCCGTAGCCATTACGAAAAAATCAAGTAATATTTTTCTAAGGATTTCGTATTTTATACGGAATCTTCCAAGTTTAGGTATATTTTATACCTTAGGCTGCTATTTACTCATAAACTACTAATAATTCTCAAGCAAACTTAGCCGTTATAGTTTTTCTTGAAAGTTTGGTATACTTACTACCATCCTGATTTTTTTTTAATTTTCCACCCACCGGTTTAGATTTTAGAGGGGGGGGGACGCTCGATTTTAATGAAAATTTGCACTTTAAAGTTGAATATTTCGCAAACAAATCACTGAATCGAAAAATCGTCTTAGCAAACCCCTAAAATACCTATACAACGATACCCCACATATAGGGTTGGATGAGAAAAAAAAACACCCCCTTTACCGTACACCAAAAAAAAAATATTTTTTATTTTTAATTGTACTATTTTGTCGGCATAGTTTACTAATAGGTATATTCGTGCAAAATTACAGCTTTCTAGCATTGATGATCCCTGAGCAAAGCCGCGGACGGACAGACAGACAGACAGACAGACCGACATGGCGAAACTATAAGGGTTCAGCAAGAAAACTAAATGAGAAAGCAAGATAAATACAATTATTTCCACAAAATACGATGACAAAACATTTTTCACTTATATATCTGTACCTAATAAATAACCAATATTCTGTTGTGAAGTGGGCGCGACGCCCATCCATTGTCAAATTTTAGTTATTATTTGCTTAAAAACGTTAAATAAATTTAAAAAATCAAAAAACCCGACTGCCTTAAAGAAGAAAACAAGTCTAGTGGGCTAGAACTTTGTTAAGTAGCTAACTTAAAGTTCAACAGTCGGGACCCATTAGGTAAGAATTTTTGAGCGTCACGATTTAAATGGGTCCCGACTGTTGAACTTTAAGTTAGCTACTTAACAGAGTTCTAGCCCACTAGACTTGTTTTCTTCTTTTTAGTATTTTTTAAGGCAGTCGGGATTTTTGATTTTTTAAATTTATTGTTTTATTTCACACTTTTCTGTGAAAATGGTATATTAAAACGGTTATAACCGCTATATTTTTAGAATGGGCTCATTATTAGCTTTTATTTGATACCCCACTGGATAGGTTTGAATAAAAATTATATTTTGGATACTTACAATTTGGCGCCAAAAATCCGCCATTTTGATTTTTGTCACTCACGTCATTAAGACAAATCCAATGACGTACCATTTATCAAAATCGGTTTAGCCGTTGAGTAGTTACGAGAAGACATAGGAATAGACATACATACATACATACGCGTCAAACACATCCTTCTTCGCAGTCGGGTAAAAAGATTTACTGTCAGGTAATATTAAGCAAATATCAAAATTAATTCGCCTCTATTGTCGCAGAAAGATACTAATTTTATGAAAATTATAACGAGTTTAGAAAAATATCTCCTGTTGTAATAGATACAGTCCAGGGGCCAGGGAACGGTATCATGACCTCCAATTAATTGGACTATGAAAGTGATATGAAACTAGAGTCAAAAGATGCCTTATGGGTGCACAAAGTTTTAAGAACAAATAAAAAGAGAAGCATTAAACAACATAGGATGGAGCCAAACGAGCGTAATATTTAAGCTGTGAGTCACGTATCTTCGGTCGCGTAATTTTCGTTTCATACAATGTGCAAAACTCATTTTCAGTCGCCGTGTGGCTCAAACTGTACCCTAAGAGTAAGTTTTCGGTTACAAAATACGTCTCGATCGCGTTCGCTTTAAAATCTCAATTTGTATCGAAACACGAACATCGCAACAACTCGCAACTCGCAACTCAAAAAATAACGCGTCTGACCTCACCCTTAATAATATTAATAGACAACGTACAATACAATACAATGGCTCTTTATTGTACACCGGAAATAGTAAGCGATACAGAAAACAGGCACACAGAGAGAAAATTACAAGGTAAGCAAGCCGAGGCAGTTATTTTAAACACAGCCGACTGTATTCAATAAATGAATTTGTGGACTTGTTTAAAGGACAGTCCAAGAGTCATATCTTAGAATTGTTTAATTATCTAAATTAAGATTATAAGAATGTACATATTTAGTTTTAATGACTTGCCAAATGTGACTGGTGTTACTTGGCCAATGAACGAATTTGAATTTGAATATTGTTAGCCCTATGTGAGCCCTATAGATATTATTATTAAATCAATTTGAATCACAGTCGCAATGACCCCTGGCACGAATAGACATTATTTGTACACATCGTACCAATTGCATGTACCTAGCAGCCCGGGTCAAGGCCCAGCGAACATTGGCTTAAAAGTTGAACGGCTCATGTTTTGTTTATGTTTCGTTCTGGCAATGTTTATTTAGACTTGAAGTTCAATTCAAGCCAAGATTTCCTACCAACACAGGAATCCGACTGACCATCATAAAATCTTGATCGTTTGCATGCGCCAATATGTGGAATGCGTGTTTTAGTTTTTTTTTTATTAGGGCAGACACCTTATATTATAAGTATAGTATATTCAGTGTTGTAAGGGATTATAGAAGAGATTATAGTAATTAAGAACAAAGCGCAAAGATGTAAGGGATTGCGGTGTGCTGGTCTTAAGACTATACTTACTCAAAATAAAAAGCTGTCGGACTGTTAGAACTTCACATAACTATAAATAATGACAAAATATTTTTTTATTTTTTTATTCGAATGGATGGCAAACGAGCAAGTGGCAAATATAAATAAAATCAACAATTAAACTAAGATTGATTCTTCCATTGTATCGTATTGTTATTAATATTGTTATAATAAAAGTATTAAAATTAACATTAAAAAAGAATAAAGATTAAAATGTCAAAGATACAATAAAAAATCACCACTAAAAAAATGTTTAAAATAAATTAATATATTAAGTCTATCTTTTACATTATTTCAAGCAATAAAAGATTTATTTTATTATTATTTACTAATTATTTATCTTCGTTCTTAGTAAAGTTTTTTATAATAATTTTAAAAAGTAAAATACAAAAAAGTACTATTATTACCATTCTTGAGATACGTCCTTTGACAGGCAGACAGGCAGCGTAGCGATAGGGTTCCGTTTGTGACCATTACTGTACGGAGCCCTGAGAAACAGGTCAATGCAGTGTCATCCGCCTCGTGTAGTGGTGGCGCCACCGGACCGTGCAGTGGAACACCAGCTCGCACAGCGTCACCATCGTCAGGCCGAGAACACCCACCCATTGGCTGCTGAGAGATGCTGTCGACAAATCAACCAATAGGATAGACTTGTTTCATTTCTGTAAGTCCACTTCAGTTAAGTGGACAATAAACAGTAAGTAAAGTGCTCTGTTGTTTTGTGTAATAAACGCTGCGCAATTTAAGATTGGTTTTTTGGAATCTTTTTGTATTTTTTATTTTAATTCCAACTTTTTTGTTACTTTACGGTCATTCCGTAAAACCCATATCGCAAAATACAAACTGAAATATAGATGCATAGAAAAACCAGAAAAATAAGACCAGCGAATCGAACCCAGGTCCTCGGCATTCCGTGCCACGTGCTATACACGTATACCACTACACCACCACTGGACAGTGATACAGACACGAATTTCTCCTATGCACCACATATCTCAGCTTGTTTTGTTTTTTCTTATTTAGTCACTTAAGCAGTGACACTAGCGACATCTATGCTGTAGCCCTCATCGAGAAACTTTCAGCACCCCATTGGAACTAACCGCTCACCCCAATCAATCAATGTACTTCAGTACCCTTAGTGTAAGTTTTCGGTTACAAAACACGTCCCGATCGCGTTCGCATTAAAATCTCAATTTGTATGGAAACACGAACATCGCAAACGTTCCGCTAGAGGCGCTGTTCATGTTTCCATACAAATTGAGATTTTAACGCGAACGCGATCGAGACGTATTTTGTAACCGAAAACTTACACTAAGGGTACAGATAATTGAATTACCAAAGAAAGAAAGAAGACATTTATTCACATTCACAAAGACACACAAATACATCAAAATTAAAAAATATCAACACAAATAAAACAAAAAATACACGCAAAAATATACGCAAAAGTGAACATTGTCTTACGCGGTGAGCACAGCCGCACACGCATGTAGATCGTGATTGGTTAGATCAGGGTTTCTCAAACTTATGACTCCACGTACCCCTGTTAAAGTTTCTAGGCGATAGCGAACCCCCCCCCCCCAAAGAAAGTAATAAAATTGACTGTTGGAGAAACTAAAAATAACAAATACAAAAACACTCCAAAAACCAATCTTAATCATCTTGCTAGTCTTGCAGCCTGGTGGTTTTTGGAGTCACGTAAACCTTGTCACGAACCCCCTACCGTCGAATAGCGAACCCCTAGGGGTTCGCGTACCCCACTTTGAGTAACCCTGGGTTAGATTATATGCGTCAAACGCATTGCGCTTAACGCAGCGTTTATCATCTAAAACAATCGAGCGCTTAAAGTTAGGCTTTGATCGTAGTTTGAAAATGTCGCCAACAATGTGACGTTATATTTTGAATGAATATTTCTGGTGAAAAATTTATGCAGGCGTTCGGAGTTCGGGCTAAAGCTACGTTGCTACCAGAGTTGTGCGAGGATGTGTTCAAGTCAAAGTCAAAATATCTTTATTCAATGCAATGATTTGTTGCGAGGAATGTATTTGTCATGAACTAATAAAAACGTTTCATGGCACCGCAACCTTGCACGCTTCAGGTGGAACACAGCCTTATGCAAATACATAGGTTGTCACTAGGATAGGGTTGCCATATGAAGAAATGAAAAGTACTGACAAACATCCGGACACCGCCTTAAAAGTCCAGACATTACTTGTAACAGAGTGTTGGGGAATTTTCTTCGATAGCAAAAGAGAAATGCAGACACTCACCGAAGTTTCAGGAACGCTGCTCGTGGGGGCCCCCCGGTGTTGGTCGTCCACAGGCGTTATATCAGGCTTTGAGTACACTGATTTCTTGTTCGTGCTAGAGTTTTCCAATTTTTGGATTGGATTTTGAGCGGAGCGGTGACGCTGCACGCACACGGCGGTAAGGCGGTTTTTCGAAGAAGTAAAATTTGATGTTGGCAGCACTGTCTTAGAGATGCAGCATACATTCAAACTTGCTATCGATTCAGCTGAATTAAAATTAGTTAGAAACAAATGGCCATCTTGTGCTAGCTAGATGGTAAATCTATAGAAATACGGAACACAGAGATTTGACGTAAGTTGAAGGAAGGAGGTGCCGGCGAGGCGCTGCTCCACGACACTTCCATTAATGCCACGAAAATTATCCATACAAATGTACGGAAAAATGTGTCACAATGGAAAAAATAATAGTAACTCTAACTACTCGCGCTAATGTGTGTAACTTTTTGGTCTTAACCCTTTGATTTCATTAAAACCAAATAACAAAATTAGATTGTAACTAGTTTTAAGCAAATAATTGATTGAAATCTCTTTAGCTGTAAATTTGTCCTATGTTAAATTGCTTTGAAAGAAATATTATTAATTTTGTTAATTATGTTAATTTCTAATAAATAAATAAAATAAATTAGTAACTATAGGTACTTAATTTATCATTTCACTCGTAAAAAACGGTGTAATTTATAATGTATCATGAAAACAAATATTTCTTTTTTTTTCAATAGGGTCATTTCTAAAAATCCGGAGACTTGGCAAGTCCGGCCGCAATCCTGACTAAGAGTCAAAAATCCGGTCATGTCCGGACAAATCCTGACGTATGGCAACCCTATACTAGGAGGAATGTCCTGGATATATTTTGTGGAACTACGTAAGGGCTAAAATAACATTCTGAATATTTCGGTGGCAAGGGATGATATCAGAAGTGACAATATTCAATAGTAACAAAACCAACGTATTCAAATTAACGCCTACTAAAATATTGTGGCAAATATTTTATATTGACTATGCGAGCAGGCGCTAAGGCCATCTACAATGTGTTGATAATTAAATTGAAAACCTCAGATGTATGTTTTGTTAAGTCAGTGCTTAATTCTACTTGACTTTTAACTGCACTCGTAATGTACAATTAACAGTTGTGCTTCTCCGTTTTTTGGAAAAAAATCACCACTGACAGGAAAACGGCCACTATTAGTCTTAGAAATACCTAACTTAAGTTCAACAGTCGTTACTACACACACACACACAAACATCGCGCCTGTATAACCCAAATGGGGTAGGCAGAGCACACGAAACGTTACCGCTTCGGAGCCACTTTTAGCAATTTTAGGTTTTAAGTTTGACAAAAACGGTACAATGTTGACTGGTTGCTAGTCTGTCGCCTAGTCGTTACTATATTATAATTAATTAGGTACTGAGAAATATTGAGCCGCTCACGATTTTGAATATGTCCCGACTGTGAACTTTAGGTAAGCTTCTATTAAACAGTTCTATAGACTTGTATTTTTTTTAGTTTTTATTTGAAACATTTTTAGGCGATCCAGTTTTTATTTATTTTCGGTCTTTTCACCTTATTGACTCCTACTACTTCATTAAGTACCCTAAAGCCTTTAGACACCTTATATATTTACCTAGGTGCTCACACATATTTTAAACTCGATCGTATTATCAATCGTGTAAGTGCGACGTGCGTTTAGATATTTTTATGCACCTAGCCAACCCTAATTTAATAATATGTAAATCTGTTTAAAAAACATACCTCGTGAACTGCGATTCTTTACAGATTTTAACTGGTGTTTACACATGTGCGTTATATACATTGAATAGATATTAGCCAACCCTAATGTCGACCCTGCAAGTACTTTAATCACATACTGACCGATGCGCTCAAACCAGACCTCGTCAGGCTCGAGGGTGTACAGGTCTTTCTCCATCGTCGGGTAGAAGAAACGCAGCAAAGAAATGTTCGCGATGTCCTTGATGCCGTGACTGGAGAAGAACAAAGTCATCCTCAAATCAAACAAATTAACAAGGCAATGGCTTGAGAATGAGTTGAGAGGGTTGAGATGTCGTGAGATTTGTGGCAATCCCCCAATGGTTTTAAAAGACCTATCCAACGATACCCCACGTTAGGGTTAGTCGAGAAAAAAAATCACCCCCACTTTACGACTAAGGTAGGGCCGACAACGATGTGGGTGGTCCGCACACGTAGAGCTAGACACAGCAGCGCGTTCCCGACTCTTTACTGACAAGCTACGAAGACCTGAAGGTGAAGCAGTGGAATTTTTCTGCGTCGATGATTGTTGATCATCAGTTTCGGAACGATTGTGTTCGAAATTCTGGTGGGACTTTGAAAGGCAGTTAATCTCACGTAAAACTGTCCCGGAGCATCTTGCGTAGGTGGTTGAAGGGCACGCGATTGCTGACGACAGTGTGAGCGGTGCGCGCGCAGTCGGGCTGGCAGTCGGGACAGAACAGCGCGTTTACTGACTCCTCCGGCAGGTGGAGCTGCGAGGAGGTGCTAGGGAAGCGGTTGAGGAACTTTTCTGTGTGTAAATAAATACAAAGAAATCATAGATAATACAAGATATATTTTTTTATTCGCATACTACTCGTAGATGTTGGCCGTGATTTTGTCCGCGTAGAATTTGTTTATCGCTATCCCGCGGGAACTAAATATGCAATTTTCCAGGATACAAACTATTCTTTGTCTTTCCCCGGGACTCAAACTATGTATACCTAAGTTCATCTAAATCGATTTAGCGATTTAGACGTGAATAGTAACAAACAAACTTTCGCTTTTATAATATAGTGGGAAGGATCGGCAGTCGTGGAGAAATGGAGAGGAAGCCTACGCCCGAAGAAGGGCGAAGTAAAGGCTGCTTGGATGATGATAATGATGATTCTTCGAAATGTGTAAATCCTCAAAAGTTGTTTTAAGTTTGTGATTACTTGGGTGCCACTAAAGTTGAGGTCACGCACACAGAACATGTGGTGTAATGAAATTTACTCATTCAGTTCATTCATTCTCCTTTTGTGGAATCAGCTCTTTTTGTAGCTGTAAGTGTAATCATTCACTTCAACTCTCGTGGTACTACACCTCGATGTTTATTGAGGCAGAGAAGATGGTCGAGTGAGCAGACGAGGTCCTGGCGCGGGCTGCAGCGTGTAGGGCACGCAGCCGCAGAGGTCCTCGATGGCGCGGCGGCGGCACTCCATCAGGCACCACGAGTAGCTGGGCTGCGAAGACCCACTCTTCATGCGGCATCCACGCTAGCAGACATAAGCAATTAAATAGTTAATTATTATTGACTCTTCTCCATACGCCGTTGGAGATAGACCTCTTCCATATAACTGTTTCGGTTGGAAGTGGCTTGCGTCCACCATGAGCCCCGGCTTCAGTCAGGCAATTCGTCCATCTTGTTGGTGGATTGGTCAATTACAGGGTAGGGAGCGTTAGTTGTAGCTGCGGGCCGCAAGCTTAAGGTGCTGCCTTTCCTAGAATCGACCCAACGCACGTCTATACCTACGCTGTGCTTGCCGATCCGCAATCTCCATTCGAGATCTGTTCGGCCCAAAAGCCAGTGTTCTGCGTGCTATATGGCCTACCCATTGCCACTTTAACGACCTAATTCGCTTTGTCGGTGACCCTTATTCTTCGTAGAGAAGCCCCGAGCATAGCCGTTTCCATAGCGCGCTGAGCAACTTTGAACCTATTAATTTCTCTAAGACACCAGTAGCCTAAGTCTTACTGTTTAAAAAAAAAACAAGAATTATAAAGATTCGGGCGTTACTATGCTATCAATGAAATACAACCTGCTCCTCCACAACCATATATGATCAATAGCTACATCTGCGCGGCATATATACATAAATACAAATTTTTCAACAAGACAACTTAACGTCACTTCACAAACTCAACGCACCAGAAATTCCGGAAAGATGCTGAGACTTGAACTGGCGAGCTGCGTCCGAGTGCTTAGCTTGAAGAAGACAACGGCATTAGGTTGTGTTCTCTGCACGCGCACCCCTCCTCCCTCCAAGAGGGGGTACTCCATGCCATCGAATATCAGCACCTGTAAAAATCAAGTTATTACTCAAAGCCAGAGTCAAAAATATCTTCATTCAATTTAGACGAGGCAAAAAACAAATTGAGACATCAAAGAATATTTCAAAAACTATGTGGCAATAAAGGCTGCTAATGCAAGTATCGTCATTCGACCTTTTTAATCTGGGACAACGGTAGTGCCCCGCCAAGTCGAGCAAATCAAAGGCACGGCCGTACTTTTTTTTCATTTATTTGTACTTCCTTTTTGTACTGATTTTTGGTGAGCAATAATAATTTCTATTGTATTGTACTTTCTGAAGCCTAATTTCAAGTTTTGAAAGAGGGGTGTTTTAAGCAAACAGTAAAGCAGGGTATTTTATTCCAGTTCTTCCTTTCCTGCGTCATCCATCTTTTTTACTCTACCATCGTTTTGCTCTCGAAGCAGATCGCCGCCATAGACTGAAGCCCTGCTGGCTGCTGGACGCTCTGAGACTTCCTAATACCCTGCCTTGCTTCCCTACCTATCTAACAAATCTCAGGCCAGTGTTTTTTATATCATGTTCAAGGGAAAAACTGGCTGATCAATAATATGTATAGTTTTTGTCTTTTATACTTTTCTTTTACAACTACGTCTCCTTATTCAACTCTCCAACTAGCTAGCCGTTTGCATGGCTTACCTCTATTCCGTGAACTGGCCTTCTTACTAAACCAAAGTCGTCAATGTCCTCTCGATAGATCACGGAGAGCCCGTTGTCCTTTCCCTCGCGATCCAGTACTCTCGGGGGATTCTCCATATCGTACGGTCTAGAAAATAAATTCCTTGTTACTTGCTTCTTGGTAATTCCGATGTCTTAATAAAAATGGCTAGGGTCGTTTAAGGAAGAAACCAATGGGGATCAACCAAAGACTAACGCAAGCATCATACAGAGCCTAACGGAAAATGCATGTCTTCCGGCAAATTGTTGAATTCAATTGCTAAGGGCAAATGGTTTACGAGTGCAAAGCTGTGGATAAAGGCTAGTGTTAAACAAAACTTACTCGTATCGAGAATTGAAAACGCAACAGTAACCGACTGAGGTGACCCGCATGGCGAACAGATAGTCACAGGGCATCTCTTTCCCGCGCCACGCGCACTTCACCAGCATGGAGTCACAGCTCGGCGCCAGCTGCGGAGAACTCTTCAACATGTTATCTGTTTCTTTATTCTAGTTCGATTACTTCAACACAGACTTGAATTGGTTAGAAAAAGATACTAGTAATGTCTTTGAAACAAAAGTGGTACTAGCCTTGGCTCCTTGGAACGGCACCGATGCTCATTCAGGTATGCCAGAGTTAAAACTCTAGAGTTTTAGGTCAGTGGATCAAATATCTTACCACAACGGAAGGACTGCTCGCAACTTTGGTCAAACTAAACTAAGCATCGGTGTAATATATATTTTTTTAACTGAGTCTGAGCGTATTTAGTCTCTTTTGACAATATTTATTTTCATCATTAGCATGATCCTTATCATATCAGGCATAAAACGTCCACTCCTGGACAAAGGCTTCCTCCTTAGACCTCCAGTTGCTTCATTTGGAAGCAGCTTGCATCCACCGTGAACCTGCGGCTTTAACCAGATCATCTCGTTGGTGGACGTCCTGCGATCCGCGGTCTCCATTGTAAATCTTTTCAGCCCCAAAGCCTTAACGCTGCTGGCCTCTTGATGATGTCTCCTTTGTTCGGGATAATACGGACTGGACGACCGAAGTACTTGTTCGAGAAGCTAGCGTGGCGTAAATCGGCGTGTCGTGCGGTGAACGGGTCTTTGTGTATGCCAAAGCATCGTCTGCTTTTGTGGTAGCTTTAAGTATGCGGCAACTTGCCGCCACCTTTACGTCTACCAAATGTGCAAACACACATTTAAATTAAAGCTAAAAAAGCATCTTTTTGATTACCAAAAAGAACAACCTGTTGGTGGTCGAGTTGCTTAGGTACTTGAGACGTCCCTGATTTTATTTTACTTATTATTATTTCATTGTTATTATTGAATTTCTTGCTACTATTTTATTTTATTTTAAACCATCTTATACAAATTTTCACGCATATATATGTTTATATTTTTAATTTATAAAGATATAATATACTGTTTTTTTTTCCTTTCAAGCAATAATTACGCGTTCAGTTACGTGGGTGCCACACTCACCGGGATCAGCTGAAAACCAGCGCTGCAGCCCTGGTTATAGGGCTACGGCACATGTTATATCGGTCGGTAGCTTTTAGCGAATTCACATACATTGTAACTTTCAACTCTCCATCTCAAAAGGTTCCAGATCCTAGAACTAACCTGTAACATGAGCAGGCTAACGTTATAGTCAGGAAAACCGTATTGGCTTGTGAGACGTCGCAGGGAAGGTCCACTTGCTGCTCCTGGATGGGCAGCGCCGGAGACAGCAGCGCCATCGTCTGCAGCCTCCCGAACTGCAGAAGACCATTCCGGAGGTCCTCGTGGAGTAACGGCGGTACTCATCCCTTTCCTTCCTGGTAAGGAACCGGATGAAGATATTAGAATCAGCGACCTATCCACGCTTCGCACGGGTGCGACTTTGAAAGAAAGTGGCGAAAAAGTAAAGGAGCTGGATGATAAGGAGTATGAGATGAGTATGATATTTGGTGTGTAGACAGCTGGATTTTCAGAATGACGCATCGGCTACTTTAAACTGATATTTCCTCGAATCCACATCAAATTTAAGATATCTTAATCGTTGAGTCTAGACATGATTTAATTGATCATAATCGTGTAAACCCTAAAACAATATTTCTTGGCAAAATAGTGAAGTGGTTCCCTTTGCCTTCCAGCGCAGTTGCTGGAGTCTGGAGTTCGTAGTTGGAAACAGAAAGCGCTGCTGCCAGGGTCATCAG